>NW_015505687.1:939394-989098 GCF_001515645.1 Sinocyclocheilus grahami
CATGTTGAGAGAAATCAGAAGATGTTACTGTAGTTCTAAAATAAATATGAATATGCATTAATTCATCTCACTCACAAAAAAAACAAAAAAACACACAGATTCATTATTCCTCAAAATGAATAAAAATAATGCAACTCAGAATATGACGCAAGCCTGCAATAATTAAATGTTAAACAACACAAATATCCTTTATGTATTTATTCCCATTCTATTAACCAAAGTCTTTGCTTCTGACCTTCGATGATCCAGTTCAACCATACTAATAAGCACAAATTACTCTAGACGAACATTTGTGTCTCTTTTTTTTATTGTTGAAGTGTGTTGAGATTTCTTCTTCTGTATTCTACTGTACGGACGTAAATGTACTTTCCCTTCAGCCTGAGGCTTATTCATTTCACTTTTGGTGTGAAAAGGCTTTTATATTTGCCAAAAATAGAACTGTTTTATTTTAAAAACAAACAAGCAAGCCCTGTCCAGATTTCAAAAGTAGCGCAAAAGTAACGTAACGCATTATTTTCCATAAAAAAGTAACTAAGTAACGTAATTAGTTACTTTTTTATGGAGTAATGCAATATTGTAATGCATTACTTTTAAAAGTAACTTTCCCCAACACTGGTTGTGACTATATCTAACAATTCATTGTACATTTATATCTCACATCTGCAAATTTATTTCTCATAATTGCAACCTTATAACTCACAATGTGACCTTCTCACAAGTTTAGCTTTTCTTGTTGTAGTTGAGACTTTATATGCCACAGTTGTGACTTATTTTCTCTCAATAGTTATATTAATAATATATAAAAATTATTATGAAAAAATCAAAGCCTCATTTGTTCCTTGCAGTGGTCAGACAGGAACAGACTAGACTAACACAGCTATTTGGTCTGTATACTGGATATTCTTCTGCCCAGGGCTGTGTTGCCACAGGCTCTTTTAAAAGAGAGCCAATTTAGACTGGCAAAATTACAGAGTACAGGGAGCCCTTTGAAGGGGGGGATGGGGAACACATCTGGAGACCCCCTCCCCTCCCGAAATGCAACAGTAGCGGAATATAGAGGGTGGTTATGGGGATTCCTCGCTCCTTAGGATATCCCTTTAGTTCAGTTATGTCCTCGTTCCCTTTCCCCTTTTCCTCTAAAAGTTGCAGTGTCTGTAACTTTTCACTCTGTCACAAAAATCTAGTTCATATTTGTATATTTCTCTCATACTCGACCTCTCTACCACCCACTGTTTCACCTCCAGAAGAGCTCGACTGGTTTGTGGCCCTCAGTGGCTCCCGACTGGAGGTGGGGCTGAAACCCAACTGCCTCCTGTGGTCATGGTTCTTTTGCTCTGTGGCTGACAGCAAAACGTAAGAAAAATCTGGAACTGGAATTAAGAAACCAGAGGAAAGTGAGAGGGGGGGAAGGGACCTACGAGTTGTATTTGGAAAGTTAAAATGGGAGGACGAAATAAGAAAGAATGACAAAGAAAGAAAGGAAAAAAGAGGGAGAAAGGAGTGAGGGAGCAGGAGGAGAGCAGGGACTGGAATAAAACCGCACATGCAGACTTTAGATCTACCACCTCATTCTCCATCTTATCAGTACTGCATTCAAAAGGTCTCTGAGTTATAAACACAAAAACGGGCTTCTTTGAAATCCTTTTGGTGAGAAACCTGTGTGACCTGATCTCCAGAGAGGTGGGTCTGTGTCTGGTGGCAAGCTTACAGAAGTCACAGACTGCAGCTGTGAATTTGACGCCATGCCTGTAATCTAAATCAGCCCTCACCTGCGAACACCTGCAGAGGCCTGGCTCCCCCTCACACACCCACCCACGCGTCTGGCTCATCATGCATGCTGAGCGGATCATGACTATCCTCCCTGACCCATCTCTGATCTCGCAACGCTGCCAGCTGGAATCTGAATCTGAGAATGTGAACTGGCTTTAAAGTGCAGATGTGCTGGTTTGGAGACAATAAGACCGCAAAAATACATCCTCACCCTACATTCACCCGTGAATGTCCCTAACATTTAGGTTAAAAAATGTCAGATTTAGTGCACATGAGTTACATCTAAATTTTTAGATATGTAAACAAATAAAACTGATCAGATCATGTTGTGGCTGGAGCTGATGTTCATGCCTCACATGAGGGAACCATATTTTTAATTGCGTCACACGTTGACTAGTGTAAACACTAAACACCTTCAAACTCCATCTTCAGTTCAAGAACTTCTCTCCCTCTCTCCTTCTCTCTCTCTTTTTTGCCACTCTGAGAATGGATCTCCTCATTGTTCTCAGAAACTCTTTTGCTTTGCGAGAGGCACACATTCCCAAATATTGTGGGTTTGGCTGTATTCCCAATTCCACTGCTGCTAAATGATTTTTATCAGCATATTTATTTTTCCAAAGACTAATGCGTTATTTTCTTCTGCACCGAGCTGCTCCATTCGCACCCTGCACTCCAGCTCCAAAATGACAAGCTCCCCTCTCCTTATTTGCATACTGAGCTCTGATTGGCTAGAGTGCAGCTGGAGGTCTGGAATAAGGGAATGGAATGCGATGAGTCAAGCAGCTGTGCAGTTTACTAGCCCGCTTAGACCCGGACATGACCTAAACGTTACTTCAAGAAAATGGATCAGATGGAAAAATAGGGCATTGCTCAGCCTGTGCACACATGCTTTGCACTGCTCCAGCTGTGGTCCATTTTTAACAATTTATAAAGAGCGCCCAAGTGACAAACGAGAAATATTTGAAATGACAGTATTGACTAAGCTGAAAAAGTATATTAAGAATATATATATATATATATATATATATATATATATATATATAAGGATATGTGTGTGTGTGTGTGTGTGTGTTATGCTTTCTCTACAAAAGTAAAAAAAAAAGATTATTAATCATTTAAAGTAAAAATACATTAGAAAATTAAGTTTATTAGTTCTTTCTGAACACATTCATGCTATTGTTTCTTTCTCTCTCTGTGCCTTCTAGCTCAAAAAACTGAATTTACTGAAAAATGTGTACATTTAGGGTTATCGCTGCAAAAATGAATGTAAAACGCAAGAAATAAGAGTTTAAATTGAATTAACAATTAACTTTCTGGCAATAAATTTAATTATACAATTTTCAGTCCTCATGAGGTATTGAGCTGTCAAAAATGTTGAATATATTAATGGCCATCTATACCCTGCCATCTGTTGCCTTAAGGTACTACTATGTACCTTTTAGAGGTAAATAAGTAACGAAGATGTCCCTTTAAAGGTGGGGTAAGTGATTTCTGGTAGCCAATGTTGACATTTGAAATCACCAAAACAAACATGCCCCAACCCCAAAAGGGTCTCGCCCCTATTTTGATAGCTCCGCCCCACACATACGTATGCAACCCAGGCAACGATTAGTTCTGTGAAACAAAGCAAAACCAATGTTATACCAGACGCGAGTGGCACGGCGCGACAAAATACTATGGAACTCATTATAATCAGTGATGCTGTCTACACCATAGATATATATATACATATCTATGGTCTACACTGGATGCGGCGTGGCACGACACGACAAATCCCCGACAGAAAACTGCTGCTGCGTTCTATTCATGACGTATTCACACAAATTTCAAATGATTTTCAACGGTTGCTTTGTCGCGTCCAGTGTACTACAGACTTCAGCTGTTGCGGTGTAGACAAGGTGTTACTCACCTATCGAGAAGAAACAAAGCAACCTCTGTGATCGATCGCAGGCCTTCCGCTCCTTGAGTTCTCTCCAGCACTGGAAAGCTGATCTGATATTTACACGGGTCCTACTTCTTGCCTTAAGCCTTCTTTTGTTCCGCAGACGTTTTTCTCTTTTGTTTTTTTATCAGCCATCTCTATCTTTCTGTCGCTCGGCTGCTAATGTCTGTCCTGTGCACTGAACTCTTTCTCCTCCACATCATGAGTAGACACGCCCCTTACTGCTGATTGGCTACAAGTTTGTTTTGCTAGTCGGCCCGAATCAGTTTTAACTCCTGTCCATGCTCCATATGACTAGTAAGCCAGTTCTCAAATAACTGCTATGAGGGCTTTTGTTCTACTCGCTTAAAGGGGTCCTATTATGCTCTTTTACAAAGTCTTGATTTTGTTTTGGGGGTGTACTAGAACATGCTCTCATGGCTTGATGGTTGAAAAACGCATTATTTTTCACATAATTTACATTATTACAATACCTTTCTCCCCAGCCTGGCACAAACGGCTCAATTAGTTCCGGCTTTGATGAAGGTCCGCCTTCCGAAAAACAAAATGTGTTGTGACTGGTTCGCTGTCCCAGTGCGTTGTGATTGGCGAACAGCTTAGACGGTGTTTCAGTACTGCCACGCCCCCTTGCTCCGTCTTTCAACAAAAGCTTTTGGGAATCCGGCACTTCTCACTCGTGATGTGGAAGCTGTCCTCAGTAAAATGCACAGCACACAATAGCAAATTGGGGTTATAATGCTCAGGAACAGAGTTAAAAAGTAAATTGCAGCCACTGTTTCCTGACATCATCCGCTTTCGGAAGCCCAAACAAAGACGTTTGGGCATGGAGGTGGAGGTTTGGGCGTCGCACACCGGACGAGAAGCGCAGCGTTGCGCCATGTCTTTAAAATTCAAATACATTTTCTATGAGTGTAGGCACACCAGCAGCGTCTGTCCGCGGCGCCCAGCTACGTCGTGTTATACTTGTAAGAATTGTTCTAGACCAGCGGTTCTCAATTCCAGTCCTCGCATACCCCTGCTTTGCATGTTTTGCACGTCTCTCTTTTGTAAACACACCTGATTCAGATCATCTCATTAGAAGTGAGCTCCGTGCATGAACTGTGTTCCAATTGACATGGTCTCTACACAGTGTCCATTGCTCCCTACTCCCTGAGCAGGGGAAATCCGTTGAAGTTTACTTCACTTTGGAATATTCATTTACAGATTTGCGCTGTGCCGCTACCTGCAGCATCTTCACACACAAACGAAACTTACTAGAGAAGCGTGAAGTGGGACATAATATACCTCTGTAAATAAATACAATTTAAATTCACGTCTCGCACACTTAAATGCCCTTTGTATGGAACATATACGCTCCCTTCAAACTGGAATCATGGAGGAATATCCGGCAATGTCCACTTCGCAGGGCACTTACAGTCAAATATAACAAACATTTGAAGCAATAAGAGAAACACACAAAATGTACAGAGCGGGGGTACGCGAGGACTGGAAATGAGAACCGCTGTTCTAGACATGCCAAAAATTTGAGGCTACAGCACAGCAGCTCTTCTTCTTCATCGTCTCGTCTGATGCGCTCACTCAACCAAGCGTTCTAACCACGACCTCGCCCCTCCCCACCCCCCAACCATTCGAATTTCTGTAGGCGGGAATTCTTTGTAATGATATTCAAATGGGCCGCTTTGTGATATCACAAAGCCCGGAAACCAAACGCTGTAGTCCAAACGAGCCGTTTGCTGTAGTTCTTGAAAATGGATTTTTAAAAAACTAAATATCTCCCTTTGGAGTGGACTTTGAGATTTGTAACTTTTTTATGCCCAAACATACACACTTACTAAAATTAAAAAAGTGAAAAAGCATTATAGGACCCCTTTAAGGGTACTGCTGCAGTGACAAGATGTTGTACCCCTAAAGGTACAGTTTTTGCACCGCTTTTGTCTGAGAGTGTAGGGAGTTTAGATGACCACAGTGAGTTCAGGTGTTTCAGTAATGTGTGATATCCCCTCTGATCCATTAACCTGCCCATATAAAGGCTGTGAGTGGCTTTAGGGGGCAGTTAAAGTAAGCACTGGCTGGTTCACTACTTTGGCTCCTGTTGCTCTGCAGTAACTTTAAACCCGCTAATGAGCATCGCTTTTCTGTCTCCGCCGGCCTGGAGTCGCCTCACTATGATACCTGCTGTCCTGAGAGACATCAAAGCGTTACAGTGCCCTGTGGGCAGGATCCAGTAGCTTCTGTGGAGTATAAGGAGGGACTTTTGCATGTAAAATTTGTCGATATTACTAAGTAACATCAGCTCTAAGCCACATTTAAGCTACCACATGGAGAAAAAGGGATGTTTTAAATGTGCAATTATAGTCAAGCTACAGCAGGTTTTTGCCTTTATCTATCTGTCTGAGTACACAGTACAATGTACTGTGTGTCACCTCATTCTTTCAAAGGATGTCGATCCCCATTACGGTGTACTTCAATTCATTTAAATTCACGATTATTTGTATAGCGCTTTTCACGATACAAATCGTTGCAGAGCAGCTTCACAGAAAATGAACGTTTCTACATTACATTTAGGAGTAGCTTATCAATGGTGACTATGTCAAGGTGATGTCCATATGGCAGAAATGTACAGTAAAAATCATGCAGTTAGATAATGACATGTATTCAAACAAATGGTGAACACTATTAACAGCAATGATTAATAATTGCGATCAAACTTATAGGAAAATTTGGTAGTTTTGTATGATGGTTCAGGGTTGGCGTCATCTGAGGTCCTCGGAGGGGTACTTCTTAACTAGCAAGACTTTCTAGGTCAACCGGCCTATCCAGAAAGATTTTGCTGGTTGACCTGCTTCACAAGTAAAGTTTTGCAATTTATGATGGTTCACCGGCCAGCCCATGTTGGTTTATACTGGTCTTTTCAGCAGAGATGTCCTTAAACTCATTTTGTTTTAATATATAGAGAGACAGGCGGTGAGAATGAGAGAATCCTTATAGATCTAAGAGACCCCTCCGATCGATCAGATCCTTCAGAAAGTGTGCATTTGGTCTAATCATCTTTGAAAAAGCTGTAAAAAAGACTAATCCCTCATTCACAATAGAGGCTACGCATAAGAGTGTGTTTGCTTTAGTGCACCCAGGTGAAGGACAGGCTCTTATGGTCTAATCTGGTGTACTGAACTGAAGGGTTAGGCACTTTTACAGAGGTTTCCCACAGACTGAGAGCTATGAAGTATAAAATCCAGCGCTCTCCACCGAACAGCAGAACTCCTAAAGAGCTTTCCTCTCCTGTTGTAATCAGACCCCTGCTGATGTCCTTCCCTAACAGAGGACTAACATGAAAAACCTGCCATCCTTCTTTTACAAGGCCGCATAATGTTTTATCGATTCTGCAGTGGAGCCTGGACAACGAATGCTACCGAGGGCGATGTGATAACGAGGGCTCCCACTATACACAGTGCTTTCCTCCCCTTTGAAGCGTCCAGACATGTAGAGCTGTTCTCTAGCCACCCTACATGCCCCCAATCTCTCACCTGCCCCTCCCACACCATAGGCTTTTGTGTTAAAAGTATAAAGAAAAGCTGGTTTGCTTTACTCTTCCGGTCATTAACTGAGTCTGTCCTCTTCACCTGCAGCATTACAGCCTCTGCATGAAACCCCCTACATGGGGTCTTGAGTGTGAAATTTGTCACTTTCCTGAAAATATCACGCATTGATTACGATCCTGCATGATATTTTAAGACACACTTGCCCATAAGGCCCTTTTTTTAAAAAAAAGCACACAGATGCATTACATGACTAAATATTGTCTGATACACAGTGATGAATTAAATAATTTATTAATATATAATAATTTTTTGTCCGTCAATGAATTAAATGTATTTTTTAATGGGTATGCTGATTAAATAGATTACATAAATGAAATTGAAGCAAATAAAACACCCAAAATGAAGACAATTCAAAGACACTGTGGATAATCTAAAGCACTGAATAGACAGTAAAAAAGTATATTGATTGTTTTGCTGTTTTCGTGTCTTAGTACATAAGCTTATCTGTGGCCTACTGTCCACAGGATTTTGCGGTTTACGTCAAATGTCATGTTCAACTGTTGAATTTGTGCTTTGTGCTTTATTCAGCAGCTATCCCTGTTTTTTAACATCTGATTGATTTGATGTGATCCTTGTGTCTTTTGAGAGACTTTATTTATTAAGTATTATCATTCCATATGTCATTCCCCAAAGCATTTCTTAAAAAAACTTTTACAGTCAGTACCTTTTCTCTGTTTTCTGTTTGTTTGAGCCTGTTATTTCTTTCCTCAGACTCCGAAGGGATGTGGTCGTTCAGTCAGAATCTAACAGCCATTCTAGTGAAGCAGGAGCCCAGCCTGATGTCAGAGAACTGCCCTGATACAGCGCCCCCTCTGGCCAACACAAGCACTTGCTCACACCCCCTCACTCTTGCCGCTCCGCCACTGAGGAACCACACAGGGGAGAAGGTACATCTGGTCATCCTGCAACTAATCTTAAAAACTGACGTTAGAGTAAAATGCTTGTTGTATTAGTCAGGTAGATGTTACTCTAGAGTGGATATCAACAGATGTAAGTGAGCTAATGATGGTGAACCTTACACACACTGCACACCAGACGGACCATTGTGTTAGTATGACAATGAAAAGCATTCTCACACGTGCTTCATGTGCTCTTTTGCTCAGCTGGCAGCTTGCTCGACTTCTCTGCCCAGTGAACATGTTCGCAGTACGAGTGTGTGTGTGTGTGTGTGTGTGAGGAGTTGAACTCACTGAAGCATGGGAATCAGCTCCAGCAGCATCAGTGTTGAGTTGAGAGTAGATTAGTTCTTTGTGGCTGCTGAGGCCTCTCAGATCTGGCACCGGACTCTCTTTGAGCATCAGAGCCATGGAACTGCTCTCTTCTCCTTGACTTGACACTAACTCAGGCCAGACTTTCCAATGGCTCCCATAAACCCTGCCCTCTCCAGGGAGCTGGATTGTGCTGTGTGAAGATACCGGTCATCAAAATAAGCAAACAAACAGAACAAGGGACTGAACATTTTTCGCTTGAAATTTAAAAAGCGAGAAGTGCTGTCAAGAATAACTTGGCTAGATGAAATAATATTCAGGATTGATGGGGTTTATGTAAGCACATGTCCTTTATTTAAGAAGGGCAGCAAGACACGCACATGGCGTAAAGCTGTTCTGACATCCCACTGGGTTCTGCTGTATTGTCGGTGCAGCTGTACTGGAGAACGTCCTCATGTGACCGTGTGCCACAGGAAGAGCAGCTCTCACCAGATAAACACAAACCATATATAACATGGCATTAAGAAATGGAGCACCATAATAACCATAATTCATGATCTGTATATATTACATAATCCTCAGGCAGTGCTTTGGATCCTTTTTGAGGCCACCTTGGAAGTTGAAGAAGTCCAAGTTATTGGTCCAACTAAAACAGAAAATGACCTGATTTTGCTGTAGTTTAATTTTAATGAAGCGTGACTAGAAGAGAAGGAAGGTACATTGTATTAGCTATTTGAAATATGTTTTCATAGACACTTTTGAAAGATTCTGTATTTACAGTTTATTTGTATCTGTATCTGAGGCTTGGCAGGGTGTATAGTGGTAGAGATTTTTCAGTGATTCTCTGCATGTTAAATCATTACACAAGTATGTTGCGACAGGTGACTAAGCTATGCAGTGCACATACAGCCTGGTACTGGAGGTACTACATTGGACTATTTAAAAAAAAGGTCTATATAGTATTAATGCGTGTAGTATGAATGAAACCCAGACATACTACATCCCCAAATTGTCATTGTCATGTGACTTACAGCTTAGTCGCGGCGCTTCACTGCCATTTACAACTTATCTCCTGTGACATCTTGATATTTGTACTTTCGAATCTCTGCAGAAGCAGTTGACCATCTGGGTACTTTTTGCCTGCTTTTTTATGAAAACTATGAATTTGTACGTACTACTCTTTCACATACTCTTCTTAGCCTATCAACTTAATGAATCATTGGCAGAACCGAATCTTCTTTGAAGAAGATCTTTGAAGATCTTCTTCAAAGATTTTTATTTAAAACAGTGATTCATTATGGAACTTATGAAGTCCTTGAATCATTGACTCAACTGATTCAATAAAGGTTAAGTTTGCTGATTTTTAACCAGCTTTGTTTTGTTACTATGATGGTAGTATATGTAAATGAATAGTGTGTACTATTTCTCAGTGTTACCTGCACCCAGATATCCCCATTTGTTTGTCACCAAAAGTTGCATTTTGAATAATCTGGCAGACTTTTGCTGACAAATAAACAGTGATATCTGGGTGCAGGTAACACAGAAAAATAGGACATGGCTAATGATGCTGTTGTGTTTAAAATCTACGTTTTTGTTCTACTTCGCACTGTCATACTAAATATCAATAGCATATCAACAGCACTCTTGCTCATTTGATTCAGTGTAGGTGGTGTTCAGTTTCTAAATACAGTACACATAAGGATGCTTTCATAATATAGGAACCCTGCCTGTGGCAGTAAATGCAGCATTGCAAGTTATAATATAGCCTGACAACTTTCCAGCTAATAGCACACCTCTGAAATTTTTACAGCACAGTATTTTAGTCTTTTTGTACAAAGGCCTTTACTAGTTCAAGTTGGTGGGGAATGCCGTCCACTGACCCATAAAATAATAAGAGGGAGGCATGAAGAAAAGTGAAGGGTACAACAGCCCCTCTGATCTAAGGTTCATGTCACCTCACTTGTGCATGATGGTTGGTGGCTGGCCAGACTGTGTGTGGTTAGCAGGCGGGTAGCCTTTGCTCTGTCAGTGTAAACAGTTTGAGTCTGCCTTCAGCTGTGTTTACGGTCTCAGACATCCAGCATGAAGCACATTTAGTCCAGTACCCTAACAGTTGAGTACCATCAAAAATCATTAAATACTACAGACCACTGCAGCCTGATATCATCAGAGGCTCGCAGATAAAGCTGAATGATGTCTCTATGCCACATATTGCTGTAACGTGCATTGAGAAAACAGTGAATAAGCATCTGCTGTATGTTGTAATGAATGAGAATTTCATTTCACTTCCTTAATGTGCCATATTTTTGAGTGATACAGGATATTTAACGAATAAAAAAAAAATTAGGGTGAGAACATGAAAGTCATTTTAGTGGCAAGCAAACTTTGATTAAATATTAAAATATATAACACACAAATGCACATATTAATTGTGTGAGACCAGGAATTTGATGTCATGTTGGCATTAATGATTGTTTTGCTGTTTGTTTTTGTTGTTAGAGTTCCAAAGACCTGAGCTCAAACTCTGTTCCTGCCATCAAAGCAGAGCCCAGAGAGGTGAACCAGTTCCTCAGTGTGCCCTCAGGTGGGTGTGAAATCTCTCTTCAGCCCTGCACTGAAACAGCATGGTCTTTATGATAAAGCAATTTGACCAAGTGAGTCTTGCTGGTTTAGCTAGTTAAGATCCCTGTTAGTGACTGTAGCATTCCAGCAACCTGTGCTGGGGCCCAGCATTGAAAACACAGCAATTGTACTTTTATACCATGACTGTACTTTAAATACAAGGCTAAAAAAAGCATGCACAGTAGCCCTCTACTTTAGATGCACAACAACAAACTAATGTACTCAACATATAGCACTTAGTTGCCACATATGACCAGTGCAGTTCTTCCACACTAGTTTAAAGATGGCAAAACTAAGCAAATTCTCTTTTATTCTGCTTCCTTGCTCTACGGTAAGTTTAGGGTTATAAATACTCTAATTGTGTGTTCCTTTTCCAGAGGAAATGAGGCTTAGTGTGAGTGTTTCTTTATTTAACTTTTGCATGTGTTTGACAGTCTCTCAGATCTCAACTTTAGCTCTTTCTGAATGGCCCATTGATGAAAACCAAGTCTGATGCAACTTGAGTATTGCATTTTAGTCTGTTGTATAGAGTGAATTGTTTGCATATTGTGGTCAGTTTTTATTTATTTACTTATGCTCATTATGGACACATTTTATTTGATAAAAAATGCAGCAAAATGACAATATTTTGAAATATTGAAGATTAGAAATTACAATTTAAAATGTTTTCTGATTTTAAAATGAAGGTTTTTTTTTTTTTTTTTGCTATAATGGAAAAGCTGAATTTTCAGCAGTCATTACTCCAGTCTTCAGTGTCACATGATCCTTCAGAAATCATTCTAATATGCTGATTTGGTGCTTAAGAAATATTTCTTATGTTAAAAACAGTTGTGCTGCTTCGTGCTCAATATGTTTGTGGAAACAGTGACACGTTTTCAGAATTCTTTGATGAATGGGCAGTGCAAAAGAAAGTTTTATTCTTGCTGTATATTTATATAGGCCAAATTTTTGAACGGTAAAGTAACTGGATGGTCATGATATTAATAAGGTAGATCTACATGTATGTACTACAAACATACACTTTGCTGTTATTTAATACAGTCATTAATGTTTAATGTTGGTTCTAGACCATTTTTAGGATCTGAGCTCGTAATACTAAGATTACAGGTTTAAATTAAGTCCTGCCCTACCACAATTGTGCTGCTGAGAAAAGGCACTTAACCCTAGGTTTCACCAGTGTGACTGTCCCCTCAGTATACCACACATCATTTTGGATGAAAATCTGCTAATGGCAAGCAACCTATAGCACCTGCAAGTGTTGTGCGTGCGCTGTCTGTCTGGCAGGATGATGTCCTTTCATTATGCTCATCCAAAAACAACAGCAGTGCTGTGTATGTAATGGGACATTGCCAGACCAAACACATGATCAATCCAACACTCACCACACTTAGAAGCATTGTGCATGCATGTGCTGTGTGCGAAATGCCTGAAAGCTCCAAAAGGATCAGGCTTTATTGGTTTTTCATGATGACAGGTGAATAGACTGATTTTCAGTTTCACACCTTGGCCTGGCATTGCTCAAAAGCCCATTTTAATTTGCCGTGTTTGTGTAGCATGAGTACGGAATCAAACCTGATCATTAAGATGTGAATGTCAAGGAGTGAACGAGTCACAGGTGTCACGATTATATCTTTGTTCCCAACAGATGAGCATCTGCGGTTGCCGCCCACTCCTCCCAGCAGCCATGGCAGCGACAGCGACGGATCCCAGAGCCCACATTCACTGCCACCATTAAGCCCTGGCCACCTGCAGAGCCCACATTCACTGCCTCCGTCCAGCCCTGCCCGGCTACAGGCCCGAACCTCCACAGCCATCTCCTCGTCCCCTCTCCTCACTGCCCCGCATGTGAGTCAAACGCAATTTCAGCATGTAACACAGCACGCTCATTTTATATAATCCAAATGGAAATTCATATATACACATATACAGAGTGAAAAACGCTGACTTGTGTTGTAATGCAGAAGCTGCAAGGAACATCAGGCCCTTTGATGCTGACAGAGGAAGAGAAGAGGACTTTGATTGCTGAGGGATATCCTGTCCCCAACAAACTACCGCTCACCAAAACTGAGGAGAAAGCCCTCAAACGGGTGCGCAGGAAAATCAAAAATAAGGTATATGATCACATACTATTAATATTGAATCAATTCCGTTAGAATCCTCCTATTATATGATATTGGTGCATATATATATATATATATATATACACACATACATAGACATAATACTTCAATGCTGACGTAGATGCGTTTTTTTTTGTCTTAGATCTCTGCACAGGAAAGCCGCAGGAAGAAGAAGGAATACGTGGAGTGTTTGGAGAAAAAGTAATTGTCTCTCCTACTCTACTCCTTTGTTCTCTACCTCTTCCCTCTCGCTTTCTGACTGCTTTTCTTTTCTCTCCTGCTCTTATTTTCTCTTCCCCCCTCTTGCATTGTTTGTCTAGCATCCACTCTCCTCTATATTTTCTTGGTGCCTTCATCATCCTTTCTCTTCGTTGACCTCCTCTCCTTTAATCCTCTCTTCTCTCTCACCCCTGCACACCCTCTCCCTGCAAAATACTCTATATCCTGCATGCTATTTTATGGCTTTTGTTGTGTGAATGCGGCCAATGGCTACAGTCCATGCACTCATTGGGGTGTGTGTGCGTTTGCATGAGTAATTTTCCCTGTTGAGCTGCTGTTGGGCTCTCAGGGTTTGGATAATGTGCTGGAGAGACTGGACTCACACTGGACACACACATACACTGCTTTTTCCACCATGCTGTAGTCAGTCAAGCCGACAGGGTTATGTATGGAAACGGTTTATTTATGTGTTTCAGTCTGTCATTGTGACTGTGTGCAATAACACGCTCTCTCTCTCTCCTCCTCAGAGTTGAGAACTATACTTCAGAGAACAATGAACTGTGGAAAAAAGTAGAGACGCTCGAGAATGCCAACAGGTGAGAGAACATGTGTGCTTGTGTTTAATTACAGTGAATACTTTATAGGTGGATTTTAATAAATGTAATTGTAACCGTATTTGCGGTACGTGTATGCAGCAGCCTCTTCGCAGGTGTTGCTAAGTCGGTCCAGATGCACGCAGGTCTTAACCTCCCCTTCTGATCGTATAGAGCAGTACCTTTTCATTCTCTCCTGGGTGGCCTAGTTAGAACATAGGCGCTGTCGACAGGGTGCTGTCTGTTCCTACTGTTTAGAGAGACAGAAAGAGAGAGCACCATGGGGGATAGGGTGTTATCAAAGTCAGCTCTTTTTTTGTGGATTAACTGTAAAACCTTATTGAAGAGAGCAGCACTTAAAGGGGTAGTTCACCCAAAATGAAAATTCTGTCTTTTAATTCTTATCATTTAATTATCATGTCGTTACAAACCTGTATGAGTTTCTTTCTTCTGTGGAACATAAAAGTTTTTTTGAAGAATGGTTCAGTGTTTTTGGAGTATGCTGACTTTCATTTTATGAACAAATACACATTCTTAAAATATATTCTTCTGTGTTCTGTACATGAAAGTATGCTGTATAGTATAGGTTTGGAAATGTTTAGAATTAATTTTTTGAGGGTAATTTATTGAAAACATGCAAAAAAAAGTTAAAGGGTTAATAAAAGTTTGGGGTCAGTCATTTTTTTTTGTGAATTTAAGAAATAATTAAGAAATTAGGATGCATTGCTTTGATCAAAAGGACAGTAAAGAGATGTGTATAATGTTACAAAATATTTGTATTACAAATAACTGCTGTTCTTTTAAACTTTCTAATTATAAAGAATACAGAAAACCATGTATTGTGGTTTCCACAAAAAATATTAAGCAGCACAACTGTTTTCAACATTGAAACAATAATAATAAATGTTTCTTGAGCACCAAATCAGCATATTAGAATGATTCCTGAAGGATCTAGAGATGCTGAAATTTGCTGCTGAAAATTCAGCTTTGCCATTATTTGAATAAATTACATTTGATAATATATTCAAATTGAAAACAGTTAGCTTAAACTAAAATATTTCACAATATTACTGTGTTACTGTATTTATGATCAAAGGAATGCAGCCTTGGTGAGCATAAGAAACGTCTTTCAGAAACAAAATCTTACTGACCCACAGCTTTTGTGCTGTTGATATTTCACTGTTGTTTCAGATATTGAAGCTTTATTGTAGCTCGCTACTGTCATCAGTGTTCTTAGTATGTAGGTAAGAGTGACTTGAGTATGTGTGTGTAAGTGTATAGTAGTGCTTTTTATAGAGGATTGGCTCAGGTCCATTATTAACGACACACTTGAAGTAGCACGCAGCACGGTGCCTGCCTGTGCCTCATTACAGGATAAAGAGACCGTGTGTGTTGGCACTCTGCTGATTCTTATTAGGATAGATCCGTCTCTCTTGAGTTATCTAAGAGAATTCAAAGAGGCGGCGATCAAATTGAGATTATTATTGCTAGGTGGGGCGGTCTGAGCCCCTCTCAATGTTGAAAACATATTGTCTAGAGCACTCATTATGAGTGATTCTGTATGTGTATGTTTAGGTGAAAACTAATATACAGGTTTGTTTCGGGGTGATCTAGCCAAGTGGGAAAGTTAACTCCAGGGTTCCTGAGGGACTGTCTCTGTTATAATGTACTGTATGTTGCTTTGGATAAAAGAGTCTGCCAATTGATGAAATAGTAAAGTAGTATTTTAGTTTTGTTTTCCAACATGTTGCAATGGCTCTCTCTGGTGGTGGTGGTGGAGCTCTTCATTATTGCATGTGATGTTGCTTCTTAGTTACTCCACTAGAGGGAGCTCAATGTCCTTTTGTATTATAACTGAATCATTGCTGAGAAAGTCTGCTGCTGAGATTACATGCACGGACACAGGCACACAGGTTACTGCTTATATACTGTATACAGTGGGGAATATGTGTTTAAATATATTTGTACATACATGTATATCATAGCTATATGTCATTATCTCATTACACTGCATGTTTAATTAAGTTCAGTTATCATCTCTGAAATAGTTATAAATTTTTAATGTAATTTTGTGTAACATTATATCATATAATCAGTCAAGAAAGAGAAAAGTATGGGGCTGAATTGAATTCCAGTTCATTCATGACACTGAAAATGGAGGGCCAGGTTGAATGTGTTTTCTCACGCCATTTGCTCTACTGTACTTGTGTAATGCACAGTTTTGAACTAGGTCATCCAAGTATCGAAGTATTCCATACATGCATACATACTGCAAAAATAGTATGCGTAGCATGCCATTATATCATACTCGCAGATCCTGTGGCTATAAGTGTTGCAGTTGTGTGTGAGAGGAAGCGTATGTTTGACTGGCTGCTGAAGAAGGAAGTAATTGAAGGGGAAATAAATTAACACCCATTATGGAGTGCATTTGTGTGAGTAGTGTGAAGGGGAGTTCAGTTTATGTAACACTGTGACGAGTAAGAACTGTATTATCCTCACATGCTCTCTGAGCTTGAGAATAAGAAGATCCTGCTGTTACAAAACAGCACTGAGAAGAACACGCATAGCCTGTAGACAAATATGCTGCGATCTAAAGAATTTACTAATCATTCTTCTTTTTTGATGTGTTTTCTGTCTCATCTTTAGGTCTCTACTCCAACAGCTACAAAGACTTCAGGCTCTAGTGAGCGGGAAAGTGCCTCGGTCCTGCAAGATCGCTTCCACACAGACCGGAACATGCCTAATGGTATATATACACATTAACTGTACAAGCATGTGCATTTATTCCAACACGCTCATATTCACACACACATTTTCTTAGTGTTTCTTTCTAACAAACCAGTGTTATAAAGGAATAGTTCACCCGAAAATGAAAATTTGCTGAATATGTACCTCAGGCCATCCAAGATGTAGATGAGTTTGGTTCTTCATCAGAAGAGATTTGGAGAAATGTATCATTACATCACTTGCTCAGTGATGGATCGTCTGCAGTGAAAGAGTGCTGTCAGAATGAGAGTCCAAACAGCTGATAAAAGCATTACAATAATCCAAAACATGACTGCAGCCCATCAATTAACATCTTGTGAAACATGTTTGTAAGAAGCAAGACGTTCTTAACTTCAAACTGTTGCTTCCAGCTAAAATATGAGTCCTCTATCCATAATATTGCTTTCTCCAGGGAAAGCGTTGTCTCATTCTGAATCGGGAGAGAAATATGCACAGATCAAGTGTCATTTACAACGCCAAAACTCTTCTAAACAAATATGTTGGTGGATTTTGATGTAAGAGAACAACAGGGGAAGAACTTTTTCATTGGAAGAAGCTTGGTTTTGGTTGAACTATTCCTTTACTGAATTTAGTTTAGTCATTTAATCCTAAACATGTAAAGGCAGGTCAGAGCTGCTCTGTCAGCTGTAGTGCAAGTAGATTACAGTGGGGCGGTGTGCTCACCGTGTGTGTGGTTCCTCCTCCTGGCCAGGTGGTGGTGCTGTGTTTTGTGTTGGTGCTGGGCTCACTGGCTCCCTGCCTGCCCGAGCTCTCCCTCTACTCTTCCTCCTTATCCTCACCATCCTCACACACGGTGAAGTCTGCACCGCTGCCCTCAGGTGACCTCTACACCACCAGCCAGGGTATGTTTCATCCCTGCCCCTAATCTGTAAATTAAGATCATCAACTTTCATTGTGTACTTTGCATGATATGATTAAATTTCTCTGCACATGTGCAAAGAAGCATTTATTTGTAGGTCATCTGGCTTTCAGACACATTAAATTATCCAGTCAGCTAATAGCTGTGTGTCTTGGACAGCAGCACTTATTTCGTTCCCCCCATGTGAGACTGAAAGAGTGCCGTCTCTCTTCTAAAAGTTATTAGCGGTGCTCCTGGGCCGCCAGTGCCCATTCTCACCCTCAAATTACTGTCAAGACATCCCAGAGAGTTTTAGATTGAAATCATTACTTCCCTTTGAGCAGATTTTACAATCGTCTTTTAACTTTACAACACACACTGAGCCACATCTCCTTCTGCTCTATCAAAGCTGCACTTGAAAGGGGCTTCGATTGGATGAGGGCGATGAGGTTGCTGTAGTAACTGAAAATGCGTGTTTCGCCTAAGAGCATAGCTCACTCCAAATCTTTCTTTCTCCCTTAAACACTCCAAAAAACGCTTCTCTTCACTATACAAATCAAGTCAAAGTAAGCAAATCAAGCAAGGCATGTGACATGAGTAACTCTGTTCTCTGTGTGTGTAGTCCGCTCCCGCAGCCTGCTCTTCTATGACGAGGGTGCCCCAGTGGAGGACGGCCACAGGGGCGTGCTGAGCGTGGAGAGGATGGAGGGGGTGCCGCGACATGTACAGGACCTGAAAGATAAGACACGTGCCGGATCGTTCTGCTCTTGTGAGCAGGTATTTGAGCCAGGCCCAACCAGAGCCTGCAAGCTACAGCAACACATCCGCGGCCCCACTCCATCCCCCTGAACCACACTACCACTCAAGGTGAGACACACATTGACAGCGCTTTTCATTCGTTCCGGTTTAGTTTGTAGCATCTTAATTATTAAGGAGGATGCAGTGATATTAAAACTCTGGTGATATAGATAAGCTGATAGTTATTTTTGAGTTATGGCAGATAACTGATAAGTAGCTGGTGTTCAAATTTTACACTATTTTGTCTATATGCATTAAAAATAAACGCTTAAAAACTCAAATCAGATATTTTAAAGGCTACAAAAGAATTTAGGCATCATAACATTATAATGTACAGTATGAAAATTGGATATTAATTTTGAGATCTGCTAATAATGACATTTAAACAGTGTTATTTCATTTTTATAGTTTTAAAAGATTAACTAAACATGTTGGATGATGGAAAAAGTTTTTTATTGTACAGCTATCATTCGATAGTGAAAATTTAATATCGACTGATAACTGAGATGGTACAGATTTAAAGTACTGTTTAAAAGTTTGGGGTCAGTACGATTTTTTTGAAAGCAGGGACATTAAGTTGTTCAAAAGTGACAGTAAAGATTTTAACTTTTTTATCATTTAAATCTATTTTATTTTAATGCTGTTCTTTTGAACTTTCAGCGCAACTGTTTTCAACAAATGCAGCCTCGATGAGCATAAGAGACTTAAAAACATTTAAAAATCGTACCTACCCCACACTTTTGAATGCCAGTGCATTATTGTGAATAAATAGAAATAGTCTCTTTCTCTCTCAGAAAGCGGGATCCTGAGGGAGGAGCTGAATATTTCTAACCCCTCTGGGTCGAGCTGCCTCATCACACAGGCCTCCACTGACGTCCGATGATCCTGCACTACTTGGCCCTCGACCCTTGCTGTTACACATCCTGAGTGTCCTGACCCTACCCTAAAAAACCAACAAGCCTCATGACCACGATCCAACCCACTTGACATGCATTCCAGTGACATTCAGCCCCAGAACTGAGAAGAGAAATGTGCCCATCCATACACTGAAACTCCCCTTTACCAGCAAGCACTGAGTTTAAGGACTGAGAGAAAAGAGAGCATGTGGGCGGTTGTAGATGCTGCTCTGTTTTAGATGGATGTGAGCCTGCAGCTCTAAATTCTCTAAACACTTCACACACAGGGTGTGGGAGGGAAAGTACATGAGTGTTTGTTTTGATTTTCCTAAAAAGCCATGAAACTGTCCATTTACTACATATCCTTACTTCAACCCCAAATAATTTTTTTTTTTTTTTTATGATGACTTTTTTTAAAACTATGAATGTTTTCCAGCAGGTGTAATCACAGGTGCCTGACATAGTTTGCAGTTTTGCAAAGCTTGCTTTGACAGGATTTTCTTCCTCTGCCATCTTGGCTTGTTTTTCTCTAATAAGTTTAAGCTGGATTCCACTTGTTTTTCACTAGGAAAACAAATTGATTTAAGTGCCTTCACATTCTTTTTCACATAGTCATATGTGACCTGAACCACAAAACCAGCCATAAGGGTCCATTTTTCGAAATTGAGATGTATATATCAGCTGAATAAATAAGATATACATACAGCTGAATAAATAAGCTTTCCATTGATGTATGGTTTGTAAGGATAGGACAATATTTGACCGAGATACAACTATTTGAAAATCTGAAATCTAAGGGGGCAAAAAAATCTAAATATTGAGAAAATCGCCTTTAAAGTTGTCCAAATGAAGTTCTTAGCAATGCATATTACTGATCAAAAATTAAGTTTTAATATATTTACAGTAGGAAATTTACAAAATATCTTCATGGAACATGATCTTTACTTAATATCCTAATGATTTTTGGCATAAAAGAAAAATCTATAATTTTGACCCATACAATGTATTTTTGGCTATTGCTACAAATACACCCCAGCGACTTAAGACTGGTTTTGTGCTCCAGGGTCACATGTTTAAGATACTTGACTAATCGCATAGTTTCCTCTTAAACCTCGTTTACTTTGCTTACTTTTATTAATGCGTTTTATTTTTGTTTTCTACTTTTTAAAAGGCAGAGACTTTTGTACTGAATTAAAAGTTTATCCATAATATATTCTAGTATTTATAATCTAGTATAATATCCAGCATCCAAAAAAGAGCATATTTATTTTATGCACAAAAAATATGAAAGTTATTGTGTTTTTTTAAATGAAAGATGATGTACAGTTTACATGGTCTTGTTGTCATAACTGTTAAACAGTTTTGTTCTGTTATCTTTATTTCTGTGTAAAGAAAGTTTTGTATATATAGAGAAAAATGAACAGGGATGATCAAATCCTGTGCACGTCTAATCATGTTCAATTTCTGATGAATTCTGTACAATCCACATGAATCCATTAAAACATTGGCTATAATGGAAAAAAAAATGGAAATTCACAATTTAAGAAAAGTGAACCTCTTTAAAAATTAATGTTATTTAAACACATTTTTCTGATTATGGAATACTTCTTTTTAATGTTAGTTTAGACTGTCTATATTCTGGACATGAGCGAACTGTGTGACCACTGTAAAATTTCACCGCAAATATCTGGTAGTTGATAAAGCAGTTGTGTAAATATGCTTTACAAAAGTCTTTTTTTTTTTCTCTTAAAGTAGAGAATTGTTTTTATGTTATAGATGTCACTGTTTAGAAACAATTTGTTAATCATAAAATCCTTTTGTTTTGATTTTTATTTAGTTAAATCAATTTTCATGATGTCCTCTGATGCTTTAGCCGCGATATTATTTTTATTGTACAGCTAGAGATAACCACTGATATTTGAATGCTCAAGTTGTTGTTTTTTTGGCGCTGATTAAACTATAGTAATGAAAGTGGTTGTCACAAAGGAATTTGTCACTGTCAGTTTTTATAAATTACTCTGTGGTATCTGTGCCATAACACAATGTTTTTTGGCGCTGATTCTAGTAATGAAAAGTGGTTGTCACAAAGGAATTTGTCACTGTCAGTTTTTATAAATTACTCTGTGGTATCTGTGCCATAACACAATGAAAAAACTGTAGATAACATCCTATTGTCAGTGTAAATCTGAATTCACCATAGTATTTTTTATTTTTTTTACTGAATGTGTATTGGTTTTTAACAGGAATATTCACCTTAGTTTTAAAGAGCTTTAAGTTTAGTGACAGAGCAGTCCTCATCATGGCCTCTGTTACAATCGTCTCACCTCACCTCAATTATAGTGTAATAATAATAATTATAATGAACTGGAAAAACATTCATTGTTGATTTGTATATTTCTAAGACGATAAATGGAAACTTTATGACTTCATTGCACATTGTTCACAGAAAATTTGTCTCAAACCTGGAACCCCAGAATATCTGAGCGTTCTGGAATTGAATCGAATGCCCAGTCTGACGATGGAGTTTATGCTTTAAATGTAATTGTTGCTGGTATTACCTGTATCTCTGCCCTTTGTACATATGACTGATTATAAATGTTGGTTGTAAATATGGAGGACGTATTTTTATATTTCCAATGCATTTTGGTAATCACCACGCGGCTTGGGTTGATTTGTATCCATGTATGGATCTGGCTCTGGCTATGTATCTAAGCTCTGAACCTCTTTTCTGTCTTATCTAAAGTAGAGTTAGAATGAAGCAAAATACAAAATTTGCAGATGCAACCCAATGTCTCTTGTCTTATTTTCAGTTTTATACCATCTTTATCAGAATCGGAATGTCTTTATTGCTACTGTGGGTGTATACGTGTACAAGCAATTTGTCTTGATGTATAAATCATGTGGCACACAGCAGCTACAACAGCACTTATGCTTTAGGCTATTTTTTCCTTTTTATTCGAAACATCCCCAAACGCATTACCTATACCATGAAATAACTTGATTCTCACCTTTATAGATTATGTTGATCTATAGTGGGCGATGGAAGTAACCTAATAATGTAATCTATTAACTGGAATGTCTTTATTGCTACTGTGGGTGTATACGTGTACAAGCAATTTGTCTTGATGTATAAATCATGTGGCACACAGCAGCTACAACAGCACTTATGCTTTAGGCTATTTTTTCCTTTTTATTCGAAACATCCCCAAACGCATTACCTATACCATGAAATAACTTGATTCTCACCTTTATAGATTATGTTGATCTATAGTGGGCGATGGAAGTAACCTAATAATGTAATCTATTAACTATGCATAAAAACCTGTCTGTTTACTTAAGTAACAGATATGGATGTCATGCCATATTTTTAATAGGACTGAGTTTATATTTAATGTGAATTTCACATTGAAAGTTAATGTGAATAAAAACATTGCAAGTTAGGCTACTAATCATAACACTTTCATTGTACAGAAAGAGAGCAAAGAACATTTACATTATCAAAGAACATTTTCACTGACAGTCTAGTTCAAGCACTCTCAAAAACTCCCATTAAAATCACTGAAGCTGTTTACACTGTGGAATTTGTACAGTACACACATTTGCACTTTGTTGTTTCTGACGAGAGAATTCGCCAGAAAGAGCTATTTAGTCAGCGAGCGGCTGGTGTGATTGTTTTAAATATAGAAAATATTAATCGGCAATCTTTAGTCTTTTGGAAGCTGCATTCAAAATCCACTTGGCTCAAAAATCTGAGGGGGCACTTTGAATGGCCTCTGAATTCACCTAAAAGGTTGGGTGTCGAGTGATTTTTGCAGTATATATTTTTCGTTTTTCTTGTTTCACTGAGCTATGACAATATGAGCATATAAAAATATTTTATTTTTAATGTAGTTGCAATATATGTTTTGTATATTTTTGATATGTGAAAAGCAATATCTGTGAATTTCTGGCATACAGGCTGGTAGGCTACAGCACTAAAAACAAACAGTATCACATAGGCTACTGTGCTGCTGCTCAGCTAAACTGTACTATGTGTGAGTGGATGATATTATAAACAAGACTGAACAAATATCAGTTCAAACTGGTACATCAGGTGTAAAATGCATTCAGTAATGAACAGTAGTAAAGTGCCATTCGATGATGACTGTACTAAGAAAACGTCTGTTGCTTGTAAAATGTTGAGGTCAAAAAGAAACATCACAATAGTTTAAAAAAATTATTTAACAATATACATAAAAATGTGTTGAAACTCTTTACCAGACTGTAATTGATGTTTAGGTTTGAGGCATTAAACAATGTCAGAATGATTGTGCAGGACTGAGTGTTGCTGTATATAAATTGGATTCATTCAGTGGCCCCTAGTATATTTCAAAATGTCTAGCATTGCTGCAATTTAAAAGATTACAACATTCAATTTTCAAATATACAGCATGAGCCACCTATGATTATTTCTACATTTTAATGCAGTTCCCGCAGATCTATGTTATGTGGAGAAAATTTGCTCTGTGGTTTCTGGACATTTTGCAGTGTGGTTTCCATATTGATTCATCCTACTTGATGACTTCAGGCCTCATCCAGAAATCTGACCCCACAAAACTCTCCAACTGTCCAGCAGCACACAATCTTGCATACAGAATTCATTCTGACATAATATTATCAACAAAACAATGACAAAACCGCAAGTCACTCATTTTGTATGTGTGGTTAAATTGGGCTCCATCTTGTTAATGAGATTTCCTGATAGATGAAGGTTATGTCTTTTCTATGATCTTATAACATCAGCCATTTTGTGCTATAAAGGTACTTATTGTAAGAACACTTTAAACACTTCTCACAGAGTTAATGCTTCAGACCCAAAGATAAATAAAACCCAAAGAGAGAGAGAGAGAGAGATGGAGGACAAATAAATGGAGAGAGATGAGGAGGAGAAAAATAACATAGGCTGTGTTCTGCCCACACAAATATCCATAGTTCCCCACACCAGTATGCAGTCGATTCTCTAAGGAGAAACTGGGACCTTGTGCTATGAGCTTGTTTAGAAAAGTGTTCCTATTAAATTAATAATTTAAAATATTCTCACTGCCTCTATTGCAATAAACTGAACTTTCCATAAAATTCGATCAACACCAAAAAATAAATACATAATAAAATAAAAATAAATAAATAAATAACAATAGTACTAATAATAAAATAATAATAATAATTCACTATTTGGACCCATTCAAGGCAAGAAAATAAATAAATAATCTCATTCAATTGTCTCCATGTTTGCACAAATTGCTTACTCACTGACTACAAATTTTCAGAGGGAACACAACATTGCAGAGGTGTGTGGAATTACAGTAGGAGGTTGCAATGGCTGTTAGATCATCAGTGGTTTGAACTAGAGACAAAAATATTTGCGCTCTAGCATTTGCATACACAGAAGCTTTAATGCATTAAAATTCCAGCAACCAACGGGACTTGAGAGCTGAGAATATGTGAATATTATTCAAAATTTCACTCAGAATGACAACATTCTGATCACTCATTCGATTGTCTGGTTTCATGGGTTCAGATCCACACAAACTGTTATGTCATCAGTGGAATGTTAGCTTCCTGGTATTGCAGCCAGTGATCTGTGAATGTGTTGCATAGTGGTGGCTGTAAAACTGACCTTACATGACTCAATAACATTGGAATATAATTGCCAGTGAAAACAAAACTATGTCAGTTTTTGCTTTATGGTGCTGAATTGAGGTTAATATCACAAGATGATCACACGCATGCATACTATTCAAATAGAAAACAATGCTCTATTTCCAAAGGCACACTTCTTCTTCCACAAACTAGTCTAAACATTTATGTACAAATAGTGTCGACTTGTCAACAAAAGAATAATATTGACAACCTTGGTTTCTGACACAATATTGTTGTAATGATCAAATTTGACAAGGAGCCTGCGCTTTCCTGAGGCTTGTTTGAAGTGCTGTGGTTCTGTGCCAGTCTGAGCCTGTTGTTTAGGATTAGTGTATGTGTGACACGGCGAGAGAGTTCTTTTTTGTGATTGGATGATTCCACGGCTGTGGTTACGATGGGCGGGGCTTATTGTCATTCTCACATATAATTGGCCTATCCTGAATCGGTAGAACATGTGGGCGGGGCCTCGTGACACAGTCAGCTGAGTGTTTCGAGCTGGTCGTCGTCCACTCCACTGAAAGCAGATTCAACCATAACTGCAGGTGATGATCAAATCTATCACAAACTGCCCCGAAACAACAATTCTGCTGTTATTTCACTCGTGCGACTTGACGGTAACCACACATATCCTCTTAACTTCGGCTGCACCTCTCAGTGTGACACTTTTCACGGCTATTAAGTTAGTTTAATAAATGGCAGAAGCATCAGACGCGACCGTTGACGGTCCGTCTCGCGTTGCACACAGCTCCGCAGACTCACCGACCACGGTCGTGACCCCCCCGACCTTGGAAGTCGTGGTGGAAGAGGAGGACGTGTTCCTTTCTGAAACCGGACACAGCAGCGGAGCAACTTTAAAACCACATGAGTGTCGTTGGAACGGGACTGAGCGACTGTCGGCGGGGAGAGAAGCAGGACTGTCTCCTGAAAACCAGGCGGAGAGCAGCGAGTTCCTACACCTCACCGTCCGGAAACAGGTGTCATACAGGTACATCTCACTCACAATAAACAACTCGAGCAGGGGCGTTTGTAAGGTCTAGAGGAAAATGGCTTGAAGAAGGGGAGAAAAACTCCAGGTACTTTTTTAATTTAGAAAAAAGAAATGCTGAGCTGAATTCTGTGTTGAAACTTAATATGAATGGGGAGGTGTCTGAAGATTATGTTAAAATTTCTAATTATATATCAACCTTTTATCAGACGTTATATAGTAAAGAAGATGATGGCAATACAATACTTTTTTTAGAAAGCATTAAAGCAAATGCTAAATGTATAGATCAGGATAGTATGATGTCGTGCGACAAAGATATTTCTATAGAAGAAGTTAGATTTGGGATCAGTAAATTAAAAGACAATAAATCTCCCGGTAACGATGGTTTGGTCAGCGAATTTTACAAGGAATTTCAAGAACAATTATCTGAGTTCAGTACCTTTATATTATATGTTGAAAAAAAATAAAAAAATAAATAAAATAAACAACTCGAGCAGCGGAACATCCGAACATTTAAGTTAGCCTGATTTCAATGCAAACCAGCTCCCACCTGTATCAACTGACCTTTGACCAACGGCAGTTATAGTTTTGGTAATTGCTCTGTTAGTATAGTTAGTCACAGACAGTTATTTCACTTGCAACTTGTTGAATGTTGTCGGTTTCTGAAGAACTGTCTGCCGTGATTCTACAGGATGATCTGGATTACTGCCAGCATAAACTGAAACGCCACATACTTGTAACCTACTATCAGCCTAAATTACGCTTTTACACACACACACACACACACACACACACACACACACACATATACCGTATATACACGCATACATTTACATGTACATATACATTTCCATTTGTTGTGGTTCGTTTTGACAGGTAAATGGTGACTAATTATTAGGGATGCACGATATATCGGCCACCATATCGGTATCGGCCCATATCGGCTCATTTTTTCTGTTATCGGTATCGGCCTGATAAGAAAATTTGGCCGATATCTTAAAGCCGATAAATAATGCATTATTTCCTTCAGAGACACTTCAGATGCGCGCTGTTCGTTTGCAGCCTTTTGTGCAATTGTACATTGTAATATTGTGTTTATTTGATGTATATCTGATTTATCTCATATAGAATGCGTTTGGTTAAGTTAAGAGTGCTTCAGTTTACCGGTGATCGTCTTTAGCTCAGCGCACGCAGCTCAAACAGCAGTGCACAACATTAATAACTATGATTGGGAATGTTGTGTATATAACATTCTAATGAGAACATTATTATAATAAAACGTTGTGAATTCTTTGGGTTTAGTTGCCGTGTTTCAGCGCGTTGTTATGGGAAGAGCGCATCCACAACAGGATCACACATTCTGACTATAGCATGCAATAACTGTGTCATTTTGTACATATATAAGTTGTATTATTATGTTTATGTTGTATTAATATTAATCTCAGGATGCATTTCCTTGAGTTAAATAAGCTGCCAGCAAAACGCTTCAGTTTACCGTGTTCATTCAGCTCTTCAGCTTCAGCTTGAGCTGCAGCTCAATGGCTGCTATTTAAAACAGTGGTATTAATTTGTTACTTTTTCAAAATCATTGATATATTATTAATAACAACAACCACTTGTATTTTTCTCTTATTATTTTCATCAACAATATGGTTTATATTAAAATCATTTATTATTGTTCCGTGCAGAGGCTATTCCGTTTTATTGATCTATGGCGCATTCATTTTGATTCTTTACACGTGTAATGATGTCCAGTGACTTGTTTGCATTATTTATGCATAATTTTATTTATTTGTAAGACTTTTTTATGACTAAATTTGGTAATGGGAGAGTAAAAATATTTTTAAAACGTACACCGTTCAAACTAGGCTGCTTATGTTGAAGTGTTTGGGATGTGGCTTTTAATGATGAGACCTTTTTTGTAATCAGGCTCTCAAAAAGTATATAACAATTTGGATATAGATTTATCGGCCAACATATCGGTTATCGGCTTTCAAAAATAAAGAATAATCGGTTATCGGTATCGGCCAAAATTTTCATATCGGTGCATCCCTACTAATTATAGTTTATCAGGCCGAACAACATGGCTCTCCTGTCATCATCAGGATCATGACTGTAAATTAAATTATTATGGTGTCAGATGCCATAATCTCCTTGCACATTATTAATGTCATCATCATTAGGACAGCTATTGTAGGCCTGGAAGGGTCTTACAATGTAACCTCGGTGACATTAGCCATGCGTATTTTGTGTGCAAAATACCACTTGTGTGATGGTTTACTCTGTTCAGAATATATTGCAGTACATGCTTGGTTACATGCATTTGTGTGTGCACTCTAACTCTCAGTTATTTTAGTGGGGTTGTAGCTTTACTGGGTTATTTGCTATGCCATGTAATGTTGGTCAATAAAAGCGTGTGGTTATGTCATTGTTCCTAGAGACACTTTGCTCTTTTCATCTTTGGTGTGTCATGTTAGTTGACTGTATTATGTTACATGGGCTAGCCAATTGGATTTCTTGTTCCCTTGAATAGTGACTGATAATATTTATTGTAGTCACAGTAATGTAGGACTACCTTATATTTGACATAATAAAAATTTTTAATGGAGTCAAATAATAATGATATATATATATATGGAAGTGCAATACATTTGTTGGTTTTTCTTGTTCAACACATGTTTTGTGTTGGATATTGTTTGTAACATCTACAGATAAGGTTTATGACCTGTTACTTCTGTGTTCTGTCATTAGTAGTTGTCCCACAAACGTTTTTTTTCTTTTTCATTTCTGTAGGACAAGGTAAAGTTGTTGTGTTACTGAAAGTCTTGACCTTTAATGGTCGGAAAAAGAGGAAGTACAGGTTCCTCAGTTTTTCTCGGCCATTGTAACAGGATCTTTGGGAAATACTACAGCAGATTTGCTCTCCTCTCTTGGTTTAATCTCAGATGAAACCAGCAGCAGCTGTGCTGATTATGTAATAATGTTCAGGGTTTTTATGCAGTGTAAAGTGATGGAACTGCATATGTGTTTGTGGGTCTGATATGTTATGTAAGAGGATGAGGGACACTGTGAAATCACAAGTGGTTTTGCATTGGTGAAAGGAGTTGACCAGAGTCAATGCCTGTGTGACCCTGATGCATGGAGGGCAGATGCTGATATAACCCTAGTGGTAGGGTCCTATGAAATCTCTTTATTTTTCCCCATTTTCTTTTCCATTTTATGGATAAAATTTTTTTTTTTTAATTTTTATTATTCCTGGACTTCGTTTTAATGGATAAATTTTTTAAAAATCAATTTAATTTAATGGATAACATATACAGAAACATATACAATTTAACAACAGTTGATTAAAACTATAATAAAAGCGAATTTTTAGGGCCCTGTGAAATGCGTTTTATTTTATTTTTTCTCAAATTCCATTGTTTTTTTTCACTAACTCTGTGTTTTCAGTTAATTTTTCTGGATTCCATTTTTGTGGTTTATTTAAATTTGAGTAATCTAGAAATATGTCTAATCAAACTGAATTCATAAAACTTGTACAATTTTATGGATAAATTTTTTTTTTTTTAATTTTTATTATTCCTGGACTTCGTTTTAATGGATACATTTTTTAAAAATCAATTTAATTTAATGGATAACATATACAGAAACATATACAATTTAACAACAGTTGATTAAAACTATAATAAAAGCGAATTTTTAGGGCCCTGTGAAATGCGTTTTATTTTATTTTTTCTCAAATTCCATTGTTTTTTTTCACTAACTCTGTGTTTTCAGTTAATTTTTCTGGATTCCATTTTTGTGGTTTATTTAAATTTGAGTAATCTAGAAATATGTCTAATCAAACTGAATTCATAAAACTTGTACAACTTAATTTATAAAAAGATTATATAATAGGGCCCTATGAAAGATTGTATTTATTATAATTTTTTTTTAGAAATTCTGTTGTGTTTAAATTTTTCTGAATTTATGATTTAATACAGATTTATTATCAAAACTGGTGGTAATCAAATGAAGGCATAAAACATGAACAATTTAATTAATATTCAAAAATGTAATCAAATGAAAATTAAACAATTCCTTTTATTTTTGGCAACTTTCAATTAAATCAGAAGAAAATGTTTGATTATTAAAGTTAAAATTAACAATTTAAATACTATTGTTATTATTACTTTGAGAAGTACATTCTACTGTATAATATAATAATAATATTTGTCACAATTTCTTTTAAGATAAGCTGAAATTTTATTTTGACTTGTTGCTGTGAAGACCTTTGAGTTTCTGTGTAACTGATGATAGATTTTATCAAATGAAGTTGTGAAATGATCGTGAAGTGACCATCAGAGCAGCTCTTGAAATGAAGTTGTCTCCATGTCCTCATATAGTGAGACAGCAGATGCTGAAAGCACCACGAGCATCACACTTGCTTGAATATGCGTAGTAGACGAAACTGTGCTATTCATTAACACAGAGACACACAGATTTCATATCTAAATAGTCTTTTTGCAGTTGAATATTCGCAAAATATTTGCATAATTTGCAAATCCTATTTTTTATTTATTCATCCAAAAGACATTTTAGACTTTTTTTTTCAAAAATATATAATTCTCACCTAAACGTTTGATAATGCAGTGCATTTTTGTTTTTACAGTGGGACAGTTGTTGCACAATAGCTTATATTCAGCACAAGCCTGATTTGGTGAGCTGTATGTGAGGTGGCCTCATGTGTGGGCGCTTTGAGTGTGCATGAGCGAACCATCTCTAGAAGAGTGCACGAGTGTTGAATGGCTTAGGACGATATGGCCAAAATGTATATCACGATATATTTCTTAATTTCGGTTGATACGATATAATTCCGATATCGATATGAACACTATTAAAAAAAATAAAAGCCTCATAAAAACTGCCAAGATCACCCACAAAAGATGTCTGTCAATAAAAACTTCTGAAAAATTAATTTTCCAGGTCTATGAAACCTCCTCCTATTAAACTATATAATATTTAAGAAAAAGAAACAGCACAAATAAATTCATGTTTACCTTATATCAAACTATAGGCTGACGTACACTACCAATCAAAAGTTTTTGAACAGTAAGATTTGTAATGTTTTTTTTAAAGAATTCTCTTCTGCTCACCAAGCCTGCAGTTATTTGATCCAAAATACAGCAAAAAAACAGTAACATTTTGAATATTTTTTACTATTTAAAATAAGTGTTTTCTATTTGAAAATATTTTAAAATGTGATCTATTCCTGTGGAGTAATGATGCTAAAAATTCAGCTCTGAAATCAGTCACATGATCCTTCAGAAATCATTCTAATATGCTGATTTGCTGCTCAAAAACATTTATTATTATGTTGAAAACAAATGAGTAGATTTTTTCAGGTTTCTTTGATGAATAGAGAGTTCAGTAGAACAGCATTTATCTGAAATAGAAATCTTTTGTAACATTTATAGTCTTTTTGATCAATTTAAAGCATCCATGCTAAATAAAAGTAAAAAAAAGATCCCCCCCCCCCCCCCCCCCCCCCAAAAAAAAAAATTTATACTGACTCCAAGCTTTTGAATGGAATATTGTATAATGTTATAAAAGCTTTTTATTTCAGATAAATGCTGATCTTTGTATATTTCTATTCATCAAAGAATCCTGAAAAAAAATATTCTCAACTGTTTAAAGGGGTCATATGATGTTGCTAAAAAGAACATTATTTTGTGTATTTGGTGTAATGAAATGTGTTTATGTGGTTTAAGGTTAAAAAAACACATTATTTTCCACATACTGTACATTATTGTTTCTCCTCTATGCCCCGCCTTTCTGAAACGCGTCGATTTTTACAAAGCTCATCATTCTGAAAAGTGAGGTGTGCTCTGATTGGCCAGCTATCCAGTGCGTTGTGATTGGCCGAATACCTCAAGTGTGAGATGGAAATGTTACGCCCCTTACATACTGTGATGCCGTGTCCGGCGGAGCGACGAGACAAAAACATTAAAACCCATTATAAACGAGGCATTTGTTGCATCCAGTGGGGACATAATTATGGATTATAATGACTTGTACTGTCTTTTTACGCATTGCGTTGCATCGGGCCGCGTAAACCGTGAAACCATGTCTGCATTTGTGGTCGGAGAAATGACAAACAACAAGCCCTACTCTGCTCAAAACTCCCGTTTGAATCATCAGTGGCAAATCCTTTAAATATGAAAACGTACTTGCAGGCAGTGAGTCAGCATTATTTGTCAGCATTATAGACTGTATAGGGTCAGCATGCGCACCGAAGGGGAAACGGGAGCTGAATTCACCGGAGCACTGGCGGCTACTCTCCCAGGAAACAGTCCTCGTCCTCCGTAAAATGTTCTGCACACATCTGGATATTTGGGTTGAACTGTTCTGGAACAGTGTTGTAAATACAACTTAACCACTGATTTCTAGTTGTGTCCTCTTTTGGAAGACCAAACAAAGTAGTTTCGCTTTCACAACAAAACACAGACAAACAACAAGCCCTACTCTGCTCAAAACTCCCGTTTGAATCATCAGTGGCAAATCCTTTAAATATGAAAACGTACTTGCAGGCAGTGAGTCAGCATTATTTGTCAGCATTATAGACTGTATAGGGTCAGCATGCGCACCGAAGGGGAAACGGGAGCTGAATTCACCGGAGCACTGGCGGCTACTCTCCCAGGAAACAGTCCTCGTCCTCCGTAAAATGTTCTGCACACATCTGGATATTTGGGTTGAACTGTTCTGGAACAGTGTTGTAAATACAACTTAACCACTGATTTCTAGTTGTGTCCTCTTTTGGAAGACCAAACAAAGTAGTTTCGCTTTCATAACGAAGCACACGACAAGCGTCTTCACGACATGGTGGCGGCAGCAACAATACTACAGCGAGAATCAAAGTTACGCCTTCTTTCTTTGTGTGAACATTTGGGCGGCGTTATGCAAATCTTCCCACATCGTGACGTAGATATGTGGGGGGGTGTTTAAATGAGGCATTTTAGGAAGGCGTGGACTAGTCTTAACTTTTATAAAGAATATCTCTTTGGGTTTGAAACTTTGGGTCTTTGCAACTTTAGGGATCTTATCTATTCACGAACGGCTTGTAACACTCCAAAGAGAAAGGAAAACTTGAAATCGCATCATATGACTGCTTTAAAATATTGATAATCAGCAAGTCAGTATATTACAATTATTTCTGAAGATTTAAAATAACTGCTTTCAAATAGAAAGCAGTTATTTTAAATAGTAAAAATAATTCTAAATTGTACTGTTTTTGCTGTACTTTGGATCAAATAAATGCAGGCTTGGTGAGCAGAATAGAATTCTTAAAAAAACCAAACATTAAAAATCTTACTGTTAAACTTTTGACTGGTAAGTGTAGGCTGATTATTCTTATAGATGGAAACACTGTGCTTCAGCCAGGATAAAGAGTATGAAAAGTGCTCTGAGTTGCTGCAGAAAACAAAAAAATTGAGCAACAACAAAAACATGTAGCTGGAGACAGGCTTGTTATTGAAAATGCAAACTCATTCTCTGCCAGCAGGAGGAGCTTTTAGAGTGGTAGAACTAGCAGTTTCTCCAGTAACGGCTGTAATCAAAGCAGCTCCGCTCATGAACGCTTCTTTATCAGATAAAATGAAAATGTCATCGAAACTTGTCTGAAGACAGTCGGTTTCCTTCAGAGATACATTCATATAAAACGCCCACACCGTGTTATAATTTTGAAATGTGCAGTGCTCATGTTTATTCAATGAAGTCAAACGCCACAAATAAATCAATGTATGGGAAACACTGGTAATGTATATCGGAAATGTGTTTAAAAATCATATCACCGTTATTGAAAAAAATTATATTGCGATACATATTGATATTGAATTATTGTCCAGCCCTACTTAAACGCTTTGAAGACTTAAAGAAATGCAAATTATAAACTAGTGACGATGCGACACTGCCTCGATTGTGCAAGTGACAATTCCTGTGTCAACTGTGCAGCGTGCAGCTCGCTTATAGTGCAGACACGATGTGCTGATTTGAAGCCATTTTCACATTTTGAGAGGTAGAGAGAGAGAGAGTGATTCACTCATGCTGTTTGTAGTATTACGTCTCACAGAAAGTGTTCAAATTACTTTATAAGTTATTTAATAAAGAAATATGAATTGTACCTCACCTTCAGCACTGTAATTATTTTACTCGTGCCGGACAGAGATTGAGACGGTGCCGTTGCATGTCATGCCAAACCTCTGAGATCGGTTTATGAGTTCGGCCTTTATAGAGACCGCCGATCAAACTTCCTAAAGCGATTATTGGCCGATAGCGATTGGTAGCCGTCAGCCGATCAATCGAAGCAAGAAATGGAGAAAACCACCAAAACAGTTGATAACAGGTGGAAACACAATAGCAACCAATCTGTCCCTGTAGCCTTTCACCTCAGTGCTGTTGTTGTGACTTCAGTAATGTGTTTGGGGCAGTCATCATTCTAGCTCTGATTAGAGTGGGAGTCAATTAGCAGCTAAAAAAATAGTGAAATATGTGGACAGCTGCCTGTGGGAATATTAACAAAGCAAAAACAATGCAATACATGACCATATAGTCAACCTGAGTTTGTTGCTCTAGCTTTGTTTTGATGTAAATATCTACTAGGATATTATATTGTAGGACTAAAATCAGTTTCTTCTTGTAATATTAATCTGATCTGAAAGTGTCTCTGCAGTCACGACATGCTTCTTTCAGCTTTATGTTCTGGTATTTGCATTTAAAAGAGCTTCATATAAATATGACGGTATGTACCTTAACGACAGTCAAGAGGTCTTTGTGCAACACAGATTTAGATTTAGATTATAGACAGTAGCAAAAGCAGGTTACTGTCTCATCTTTAACTTTAAATGAGGTTGAATTCCTCTGAATGTCTGTCTAGATTGTAAAAAGTAATTAATCCTTGAAAGCATAAAGGGGGCAAATTGACCCTACACGGTGTGTGTGATTTAAAAATATATATATATTTATAATATTTTATCAGTAAAAGATTTATTGTTTTGATATTCGACTAATTCTTCAAAAACCTGTTTCTAACGGTCATCAGTGTAATTTTATTTTTTGTTGGTCATAGGACAGGAAAAGTTACTTTCATATCACCTACCCCAGGACTTCTTAAAATGACCCATGTTCATTTCATATGTAACAGTTAAAAAAAAATATATATATTTGTGTCAAATCATTTTTTTTCCCCTTGACACTCTATGGATTGCTCAAAAATCAATAGGTGCATTTTTGCCCTGAGCCAAGAATTTGCCTCCGACACCAGCCCCATATCTGAGTACTTCCCTATATACTGTAGTAGGTGAAAAGCAGTAAGTGAAATGAGACATATGTCAGAATTCTCAGTATTATTAAAACCGTACGTACCCTGGTGACCTTCTCTTTTCACTGAGACTCTAAAATTAACATTGATTGAACACTTTCCATACTATCCATGGGCCACAGAAGAGGAGTCATGAATGGCAGGGAAACTTAATGTCAGGCATAGTATAGGCTATATTTGGATTGCATTTATGCTTCTTGCATGCATTCGCATGTACTGTACTTCATTTTACTTCACACATGAATGCTTTTTTTATCACTCGCAAATGTAGTTCTTCATCAAATGTAGTTTCTAGTAGTGCTGTATCAGTAGCGAGAGATGCCACATGAAAGGACATATGAAGGTCCAGAATAGGAAGAGGTACAAACTCTTCCCAAAAGTTGTCCACAGAAAGGTGCAGATCTTGTGTGTTCTGTCCTTGTCTGCAAAGATCATTTTCACGTGAACTGTGAGAAATTTGGGGAGGGAAAGGACTAGAACATGCTTTACAGAAGTTCACGTTTTCTCAGAATAAGCACATACTTTAAAAATAACAAATTCCAACTTTTTGAATGCATACAAGTAATGTAGACAAATAAACATGTTTGATATATCCACGGGCGATCTAGAAAACGCCACAGACTTTTGAAGAATTTCAACTGTCATTATTTAACCATTCCCCTCCTCTTACATGTCGTTTATTTATGCAATAAAGCATTCAAAAACATACTTTTTAGAGATGCACCAGTTGACCTTTTTTTCCTGGACGATCTTTGTTCTGTACTTGCAATCAGATTGCATTGCAATCATTTTCCGAAATGTCTTTTGTGTGAAAATATTACAAAGTCTGTAAATGGGACGTTAACAGAGGCCAGAGACCTATACCTATTAACAAACACCCATCAGCATTCAGAGTGAGTAACATATTGGGAATTCCTTAAACGGTTGCTTTTGCTCATTCGTATATACGTCTAGGTCATTTGCGCTAATCTATTACTCGTCTTTGCGCTGCGGTCTCATATACATAATTCCTTCAGTGAATCAGGCACTAAACCAGGGCAGTTAGTGCATGCCAAAAAATCTGAGAAAAAAAGAATCTGCCCTTTAGTTTTTATCAGGCATAGATATTGTTGTGACATATAGGCTATCTTACATGAAGAAGAAAATGATGAACAGGCTACAGATCATTAAGTGCATATCAGTGCTAAAACAATGATTCAGCATAATTTACTGCATCTCTAAGAGCAATATTCTGATATTTCGCTGCTTTGTCTGACAATTTGAAAAATGTGTTTCTTTAGAGAACCACATTGTGCTACAAATGTCAGTATCTATTAAACGTATCTAGTAATACATCACATTTAGGGTCAAATGTCTAAGGTTCATTATCTGCCTCAGAGTGTGTTATTAGAAAGTGGGGCGGTATGCAAATCTTGTACTTTCCTGGCTGTATAAGAACAACATAACTTTTTTTTTTTTTTTAAATGAGTGAAGGATTTAGTCTTTAGAAACCAGTGGTTATTTTTTACATTGGCAGAGCTCAACTTTACAAATTACTTGGCAGCAGCAAGATGTGGGGACTACCAGTAGAAGTGCAGATAATGACCCATTAGTTGATCGTGGTGCAATGCCTGTTAACGACCAACAGAACAACAACTTTTGCTTTTTTTTTTGGCTTTCGAAGTAAGGAATCCTTATCAGAAAACTGCAATATGTTTACTCAAAACTATTTCTGTCAAATAGATGTTCTAGAACACACAGTATTTAATCTTGTGTAAGGTTATCTGTATCTGGTCGGGTCAAACAGCGGAAGGTTTATTAAGTGTTATCTGCTGTGTAGATTTACACAGATGACTAATCCCATGGGCCACAGAAGAGGAGTCATGAATGGCAGGGAAACTTAATGTCAGGCATAGTATAGGCTATATTTGGATTGCATTTATGCTTCTTGCATGCATTCGCATGTACTGTACTTCATTTTACTTCACACATGAATGCTTTTTTTATCACTCGCAAATGTAGTTCTTCATCAAATGTAGTTTCTAGTAGTGCTGTATCAGTAGAGAGAGATGCCACATGAAAGGACATATGAAGGTCCAGAATAGGAAGAGGTACAAACTCTTCCCAAAAGTTGTCCACAGAAAGGTGCAGATCTTGTGTGCTCTGTCCTTGTCTGCAAAGATCAATTTCACGTGAACTGTGAGAAATTTGGGGAGGGAAAGGACTAGAACATGCTTTACAGAAGTTCACGTTTTCTCAGAATAAGCACATACTTTAAAAATATCAAATTCCAACTTTTTGAATGCATACAAGTAAAGTAGACAAATAAACATGTTTGATATATCCACAGGCGATCTAGAAAACGCCACAGACTTTTGAAGAATTTCAACTGTCATTATTTAACCATTCCCCTCCTCTTACATGTCGTTTATTTATGCAATAAAGCATTCAAAAACATACTTTTTAGAGATGCACCAGTTGACCTTTTTTTCCTGGACGATCTTTGTTCTGTACTTGCAATCAGATTGCATTGCAATCATTTTCCGAAATGTCTTTTGTGTGAAAATATTACAAAGTCTGTAAATGGGACGTTAACAGAGGCCAGAGACCTATACCTATTAACAAACACCCATCAGCATTCAGAGTGAGTAACATATTGGGAATTCCTTAAACGGTTGCTTTTGCTCATTCGTATATACGTCTAGGTCATTTGCGCTAATCTATTACCCGTCTTTGCGCTGTGGTCTCATATACATAATTCCTTCAGTGAATCAGTCACTAAACCAGAGCAGTTAGTGCATGCCAAAAAATCTGAGAAAAAAATAATCTGCCCTTTTAGTTTTTATCAGGCATAGATATTGTTGTGACATATAGGCTATCTTACATGAAGAAGAAAATGGGCAAAAAACAGGCTACAGATCATTAAGTGCACTGCTGCTAAAACAATGATTCAGCATAATTTACTGCATCTCTAAGAGCAATATTCTGATATTTCGCTGCTTTGTCTGACAATTTGAAAAATGTGTTTCTTTAGAGAACCACATCGTGCTACAAATGTCAGTATCTATTAAACGTATCTAGTAATACATCACATTTAGGGTCAAATGTCTAAGGTTCATTATCTGCCTCAGAGTGTGTTATTAGAAAGTGGGGCGGTATGCAAATCTTGTACTTTCCTGGCTGTATAAGAACAACATAACTTTTTTTTTTTTTTAAATGAGTGAAGGATTTAGTCTTAGAAACCAGTGGTTATTTTTTACATTGGCAGAGCTCAACTTTACAAATTACTTGGCGGCAGCAAGATGTGGGGACTACCAGTAGAAGTGCAGATAGTGACCCATTAGTTGATCATGGTGGAATGCCTGTTAACGACCAACAGAACAACAACTTTTGCTTTTTTTTTGGCTTTCGAAGTAAGGAATCCTTATCAGAAAACGGCAATATGTTTACTCAAAACTATTTCTGTCAAATAGATGTTCTAGAACACACAGTATTTAATCTTGTGTAAGGTTATCTGTATCTGGTCGGGTCAAACAGCGGAAGGTTTATTAAGTGTTATCTGCTGTGTAGATTTACACAGATGACTAATCCAATGCTGGATTACCATCACAACAGCACACATATAGACACACACAAACACAGAGTGTCACATCAGTACATCACTCAGGGAAAGGCGGGTAAATAGAAAACATTGATTGTAGTTGTTAAATAAAAATGTCATTGCAGTAAAAACATGAACAGAGAAACAAAGTAAAACAAACTGACAAATACAATAAAACAAATATACAAATGAAATGAAATAAACAGTGGTCTACTAACATTACTGTTCAGGTAAGTAATTACAAGTAATTAAGTATTAAAAATAAGTTTTGTAATTACAGTTTTCACTGTATGTATTGATAGATTAATTCTTATTAAAGCTATAACGTAATTCAGATTAAGAGCTGTGAGTGATTTTGTCTTTGCATTTTGTTGTTTGATTAACTGATGGCCCAAGCGCCAGTCTGTCACGTTAAGACAATATCACGGTAAACGGTAAAACAAAAACACACATCAGATTTTCTCCCAACTGTTCTCGTCCACTTAAGACATTAAAATGTGTTTATTAAGTAAATACTCTCCAAACCGGCCATTTTGACACATTTAGTGTGTATTTCATCGAAGCTCAAAGTGTAATTAGCTTGTCCGTTTTGGAGTGCGTCGCGTGCACACATTTCAGCATGAGGAACAGCATCTCTTGTGCGGATTGTGCTTTCAGCGCAATTTTTACTATCAAACATGTCCCGCAATTTACCAACAGTATAAGAAGGTCTTTTTTCAACAATCACCGATTGTACTGATTCTGACTTTTAAGTTTGGGTTTTAGGGAGGAACGAATGTGCACCGCTGTGAAGGGAAAAAGTTGCGCTAGAAGAAACACGGCTATAATCCTTAGAAGCCAAAATCTAAATAAAAAATACAAAATAGTTTAATAAAACAGCCACAGGCTTAAAGTGTGAGCAGACGTTTGACTGTTTAGTTCTCTCCTCTATCATAATTAAGCAGGGCTTTCATGTTGCGCGTGCTGAAGCTCCTCCGCACAAGCGTGATCTCGCTTCTGAGTTGCGAACAGCAAAAAGGCATCATTGACAAATGTTTGAATAGTATTGCATATAAAAATAGCTGGCGACTCTGGTGAGACAGAATTTGCAAGACAATGTATCTATAGCAATAATAAATGTATGTGTGTTTTCTTAATTTCTCCAGTACCGATAGCAGAACCGTTAACGTCAGAGCTTATCGATACTCCGGTCTTTCATAATTTAGCCCCGGGACCGATTAAATACCGGGTTTCGGTACCCATCCCTAGTGGGGATTATTTAAATGTGGGATACTGTGACTTGTTTGTTCCTGGAAAAAAACTCAGGACTGCAGTCAAGGCATTTAAGGAAACATTTCTTACTGATATAGATAATAACTACTAGGGCTGTGCGATATTGAAGAAAAATGCGATATGCGATACCTTGTTAAAAAATGCTATATTCGATATGCGATACGATATTGCTTAAAGTGTGTAAAATCAATTTCAATTATATTTTAAAATATTCAAAAATTAAAATTATATAACCAATTTGTTTCAGATTCTTTCTTGGAAAAGAAAGAATCACTACAACTTCTGAAAGTGACCAGCAGTGTTTTACATAAAGTAATATCACAAATCAGAAAATGTCATTTTAACATCAGTGTGAACATACAAACAAAAAAATTAATGACACTAATTTTATATCATTGTAACTTTGCTTTCCATACACTAAGTACTTCTTCATATACTACAGCAAAAACTATAGTCTGAGAAAGTTCAAACATGATTAAAGGCAAGTGAACAGTGCTTGAAAAAAAGAAAGATTTAATAATTAAGTGTAAAATAGCTGATTGTAATGTTCACTGTATGAATTAAATTTAGATTAATCTTTATTATAGCCGTTTTGTTGTTTGATTAACTTTAGTGACATATTCAGCAGCATGTATTTATAGGCTGCTGTCCCTTTAAAGCCGACTGCACAGATCCAGTATAATGATACACATCCAATTTCTTTCTCAGCTGTTTCCATTCATTTAAAACAGTGGTTCTCAACCTTTTTTTCCACTGGGCCGCACTATGGTCCAAGTGCAAGTCTCACGGGCCGCACGCATATCATTTACATATTATGTCACCAATACAAACCAACCAGATTTATAATAGCCTATTATAGCATAAATATTATGATATCTAATCGATTACATTCATTGAAATAAATAAATAAATAAATAATTATACTCACCATTAATAAAACGCCTGATGCTGTCGGGAGCTGACCAATTTTGTGAAATTCGGCTCGAAAGGAGTAACGGCACAATGAAGTTGCGATTGTAAGTTGCAGTCTGTAAGACGCACACGGAAGCATTGACTTGACGTGTGACATTGCAGAAAATGTGCGTTCACAAATGTAGCCTATGGTGATCCAAATATGGAAAGCACTTTCGAATTTAATAATCTGAGGTTCTCTCCAGATATGTTTTGCTACATTTCTGCAATTAAGGATGATTGCTGCATAGTATGGGTGTTTCCTTTTGCCTGAACTAGAGCCCTGCAACTTTTATGCCCCTCGGGCCGGGCTTCGGGACAATTTTCACGTCATAGTTCAGACGTGGGCCGGGCATCGGGCTTGCTTTAGGCTTCTCCTATTTTTATTTATTTATTTATAATTGGACATCCATCAATTAGTGATGAAAAAAAGAGTGGCTTGACGGTGTTTAGTGTCCAGCAGCAGCAGTAGCTATGGTGCATACCGTCAGCGCAGCTAAACAGTTCTGCGTTCAAATGCACACGATAGGTTAAAGTTGGTGTCGCAAGGATGAAGTTGTCGATCCTGACTCGCCATCTTCTCAGACGCGCCTTTAGAGAGAAGTGCATCTTTACGGATTATGATTATAATGAAAGAGTTTTTTTGATTTGTTTTATTTCATTAAGTAGTAATTTAAAGCTTTCTATAGATCCATTTATCATGTCTGTGAGGCATGTATTCGCTGAGTTTGGATGATTGCTGCATAGTATGGGTGTTTCCTTTTGCCTGAACTAGAGCCCTGCAACTTTTATGCCCCTCGGGCCGGGCTTCGGGACAATTTTCACGTCATAGTTCAGACGTGGGCCGGGCATCGGGCTTGCTTTAGGCTTCTCCTATTTTTATTTATTTATTTATAATTGGACATCCATCAATTAGTGATGAAAAAAAGAGTGGCTTGACGGTGTTTAGTGTCCAGCAGCAGCAGTAGCTATGGTGCATACCGTCAGCGCAGCTAAACAGTTCTGCGTTCAAATGCACACGATAGGTTAAAGTTGGTGTCGCAAGGATGAAGTTGTCGATCCTGACTCGCCATCTTCTCAGACGCGCCTTTAGAGAGAAGTGCATCTTTACGGATTATGATTATAATGAAAGAGTTTTTTTGATTTGTTTTATTTCATTAAGTAGTAATTTAAAGCTTTCTATAGATCCATTTATCATGTCTGTGAGGCATGTATTCGCTGAGTTTTGGTTTATTTTTGTAAGCGCTCCTGTTCAAGACGAGACGGCAGAAAGTGCATCATGTTTGTTTTCTTTATTTTATAAAAGCACAACGTTTTGTTGATATTGTGAGTGCACACAAATAAAAGTAGACGCTTTTCAGTTACGAATGATGTATTACTCTTTATGAGTAAAAATGACGGCGTATCCAATGAAATAAATACAAGTGATCGCGCTGGCGCCTCCATGTCCTGCAAAGCACGCTTTAACTTGCACCCTCCACACAAACTATTGGATATAGCGCACATTTATCTAGGGCTAACGTTAAAACATTGTTATATACTTGAACTGTTTTATAGCTATAGATTTTATTTTAGGCAAGTCATGATGATTTGAGAAGGCTAAATTGATCAAACATAGGCTATGATCAGCTCACTGTCTTCCGCTGGCCGCTTGGTCGTTACTTTAAAAAACAAAAACTTATATTCAACGACCAAAAAATACTCCAAACGTTTGAACTGAACTATTTTAATATAGTTGAAACAGTAGTATATATATCAACTGTTTTGGGAGAAAGGGGGAAAAAAGACGGGCTCGGGCCGGTAATTCTGATAAGCTGTTGGACACGGCCGGTCTAGGGCCTGAACGTCATATATTTGAGGCCCGTGCAGGGCTCTAGCCTGAACATCTTCAAGTGAGTGGCGGGGCAAACCGAAAGTTGATGCCGAAATCCAGCACTCTCCTTCACTGCTGCGACTACTCTTGTTTGTATGCGTTCCTTCGCTGGCATTTTCCACATTTCGTTTTTCTCCCTTAATAACAAATGTGTCCATTCTGATGCTCAATTTTACCGAACTAATGGCTGCTGATGACTATTTGAATTGAATTCTGCCAAAGTGCGCGCTTGTAAGTGTTAGTTAAATGCGTAACGTTAATTAGGCTATACGTGAGTAGCTACAGGTCTGCTCATGTCTGAAAATAATGTATGAAAACCTAAATTATTTTACATAACAAAAACATTATAGCTTATATTTGTTTAGTACATTTTTAATTTAATGTACTTAATGTATTAAATGTTATGTGTATGGACTCTTATTTTTGTTCCACGTTAGCTTCCCGCCCACTAATTTTTGCCTCTTACAAAAGCCACAAAGCCTTCTAAGAAGACAGTAAAGGCTTATGTCATGCCTGAGCTGTAGTTAGGCTGAAACCTGAAAGTTAAGTTGCACAATGTTTAGGTTTTATTATTATTTTTTTATTACTATTATTCAGATTTATGTCTTAGTTTTTGGTTGTACTGTTTACCTTTTTTAAAGTAATTTGAAATGGATTTTTATATTATTAATGATATTTGTATTTGCATTTTGAGTGTAATATGGCAATTAAATGCACTAAATGGGTTTAAACTGTGAGGGAATATTTAGATCGGGTAGCGTCTGGTTATTTGTTAATCTAGCCACTGTGCTAAATAAAAACCTAGGATTGTTTTGGTTATTTTCTATGAGCTTATGTATATGCTCGGCACTGGCAGCTTTTAGAGCCTGTCTATAGCTGGACATACTGTTTTTCCACGCAATTCTAAAAACTTCCAAGTTAGTTTTTCTCCATTGCACTCAAGACTACGAGTTTCTTTCTTGAGAGAATGGGTGTTACTGTTGTACCATGGCGCAGTACTTTTTCTCTAACCTTTTTCAATTTGATGGGGGCAACAGCTTCTAATGTATTAGAGAAGACAGTGACCATGTTGCTAGTCATTTCATCTAGTTCTTGTGTATTTATGGGTACACGGAGCAGTTGAGATCAATCAGGCAGGTTATTTGTGAATCTGTCTTTGGTGGCTGGAACAATAGTTCTGCCCGGACGATAACGCGGAGCCATATAGTTAATATCAGTAATATGCAGCATGCACGATACAAGGAAATGGTCAGTAACATCATCACTTTGAGGTACGATATCTATATCAGTAAGATCAATTCCATGCGATGGAAAAACAAGGTTCAGACCTTGTTTTCGAGATGCACACAGAAACTGAGCAGATCTGTCTTTATACAGATGACACACCACCAGCTGGTCTTTTATGAAACCACACATGGCCCATTGAAACAGCCTAATGACATTAAAACCAACACACCTACATTAATTATGAATAATGGGCCTTGTAGTCTACCAGACCTGATTAAGATGAAGGAGACGGTGATATGGTTCAAGAAGAGTTACTCATGTCTGTATCAGATTTGTCTTTGATGAAGGAGGGGTGCTGCTGGCCCTGCATGGACTCGGTTTGCTATGTCAAGTCAAGCTATGTATTGCATTGATTTTTCCAAAGCAGTTGTTTGTTTTACCAAGGCTGTGTTCTGTATCAAGGGATTGAATTCATCACATTATTCAGTACGTAATGCTATTACCAGAAACCTCGTGTCCATTCATACAGCATGTACCCTGTCTGATTTTTGAACGTCCAGTCTGTATCTTCGCTAATTAAGTGTAAAAAAAAAAAAAGTGTCAAATCAGGCCAAATCAAAGGTCATCATGAGCTGACTTTGACCTGTGGGCCCTGGTTTGGGCATCTCTGGACTAAACCGACACACAAGTCTTGCACCGTAATATTCTAAAATCTGGAGACAACTATAAGTAAACAAAAAAGTAATTTGTAGGCTATAGGCACTGCAATGACTAGATTTAACTCTTTTTATTTGCTAGTTTGTTCTGTACACACCACTATGTGGATTGTCCACAGTGGGGACTTTTGGTTTCCCAGAAACCAGAACATGCAAGACTGGGGCTCATTAAAGCCAGATAATGAACCAGGTTTCTCTGTACTGCTGGGAAGTAAGAGGATCAAAATGGGAAGAAAATCTGTTCTTCTGCAGAATAAGCCACTGCTGCAGTAATGAGATACCTGAAAGGTCAGGTCATAAAGGGGAATGATGCGGTAATATAAGGATAATGACTGGCAGGAAAACCTATTGCTGAAAAAACATTACCGTTCTGGTTAGAGACAAGTACATGTTTTTTATTGTGGAGTACAGAATTCTGATCCTATTTGACAGACTTTTCATTTTGGGTAACATGACTGAACCCTGTTTCTGTCTTGACATGTTCTGTTTCTCTTCCTTCTAGTGAGTGTTCTTTTCCTCTGCTGTCAGTGTGCTTCTATGGCAGCATCTACATCCATGAACAATGAAATTACTGACACTGAAATGTCACTTCTCAACAATAATAGAAACCATGCTGTTCTTTAGGTCACTTTGAACTTGGAGAAGGAGGAAAATCAGGCATACCTGGCCAAAAGAATACACAGCAAAGTTTTACTGTGAGCTCTGCTTCATCTGTTGTGGATGTGTGCGTATGTGTGTGGGTGTGTGTTGTTAGCAATTATATTATACCATTAAAAATAGAGTTTGTTGTATGTAGACCTGTAAAAGGAGACAACTTAACTAAGCTTGAACGCAGAGTCTTGACTCATAAAGTGCAGCCTCTTTAGATAGTAGCCAGACATCCGTTTGCTTATGAAACCAGCCACAGTGAGAATGTAGCTCAATATGGGCTAAGTATATCCAGGCCACATGCCCTTTGTATATGTGCGTCTGTCCTTATTCAGCTGTAAATGCCAAGTCTCATGCAGCGTTAGGTCTGAGCAGTACATAAAATATAAGCGATCTAATCACAATATCTTTGCTGACAATATACAGTGGGAATATTGTGAATACCATGATAATGTCAAGTTTAGATTTTAAAGACAGTTTTTTCATCTCATGAGTATGACAGCTGCTTTCAGACGCTCCTGTGCGTATTTGTGTAAGCGCTCCACGACGAGTGTCAATCTCTTGATTACAGCATGTTTTTGTAGCATTGTTCATTGTAGCCAATCAAAGACATGTCTGTTAAGCTGAATGAGCACATAAACACAATGGCCAATCAGAGGAGTTTTTGTTCCACAAGGGACTGTTTACACCTGATCACATAATGTTTTTTACAGATCAGATATTTGTTAAATTTCTTTTAAATGTTTCCATTTACACTTATCCACATATATTGAAACAAATATAAATCTGATCGATTTCCGTGCTATATGCCAATTTAATTGAGTTCACGTCAATGAAAGCAACGGATACGAGCTGCTTTCTGTTCATCATCAGCTACGCTCAAGTTCATAGACCGCAATAGGAGAGAAAGCATCAGCAGCACTGGTAAAATCTTACAATTTAGACTCAATACTTTTAATGAAGATGATTGTGTTGTTGAGCATCTGCGATTTACTTTTTCATTTGTGGCAGTGTCCACGTCGGCTTGCTGAACAGAAACTCAGCTACTCATCTGTGGCGATTCGTGTTGCAGTAGCACTGTCACATACCTGACGATAACATGTCATATTGCCTATAATGCTCTCACACATTTTTTTTTTACATTTTGAGAGGAGTAATATTTACATATGTGGTTTCAACAACAAGATGCATAGGCCTATACTCCTTGTCCAGTTTAATCTAGAATGCATCTCAGACCACCTCCTGAAGTGGTTTGAGTGATTGGATTTAAATCTATCTAGAAAGCGTTTCAGAGGGTATTTACATCTTTTTTTTTTTTTTTTTACAATCAGATAGTTATCCGATCAGAAGAAATGCATGAAGTGACAAGGAGTGACCAGGAATTTTTTTTCAGTTTGTGCCAAGTACTAAAGTACTGAGACAGTGATAAAGACCAGATACAGTATGCACCTAATTTTAGGATGTCCTGCTCTTTTTAGTGACTAAAATACTGTAGACAGTGATGTACAGTATGTAGATCGCAAGTGACAAGAATGTACAGATTGTTCACATTTTTGTTTTTCCTTTTTTTTTGAGGCAATCTAAATATTAATGGCTTAAAACTAGAGATGCACCGATTTGCAGTTTTCTTGGCCGATTCCGATTTCCGATTTTTTTTGGAAGTGTGACCTGCCGATACCGATTTTTGCCGATTCCGATTTTCTTTCTAAGAACTATAATTGACAGCATATACAAACAAAAATCTATGCAAATTTCAATGCAAAAAAGTATTTACATAATAAAAGAAATTATTAAGCATTACAATACCCCCAATCTGGACTAAGCTACAGATTTTCTCTCACTTAAACAACTCACAAAATAAAGTGCTCTGTGACTGGAAAGAGGAAGAAATGGTTAACTTAAAATGTATGTAATAAAACAGATGTCATTTCCTACTATGTTTATAAATGGAAATTTTTTCCCACTAACCTTATTAAATGTCTAATTTTTGTAAATTCTTACTTTGTTTCAATTAATTCAGTTAGAATTAAAACAGAAGCTGCATCTGCAAATAATCAAAATGCATTTTTTATTACCCGACCTGTGGATTATCTGCAGCACCCGTGGATATAGGAAAAGCTAAATATGTTTGCTGTGTAAATCAGACGGACTTACTGAAAATGCAAATTCATTCTCTGCCAGCAGGAGGTGCTTTAAAGCGGGAGAGACCGAGGTTTCCCCAGTAACGGCTGTACACAAAGCAGCGCTGAGCTCACAAATGCTGCTTTATCAGGCATATAACATGCAAGATGAAATGAAAATGATATCGAAAATTTTCTAAAGATACACTGTAAAAAATTTACTGTAAAATTTACAGTAACTTACTGGCAATTTTGGTTGCCAGTAAGACTGTAAATTTACAAGAGTACTGTAAATCAATAATTACAAATTGTACTGTAAAAATACAGCACACCGCTGTATAAATATGCTGTAAAATTGTTGTTTTTTTACAGCTATCCCTGTAAGATTACAGTAGCAATGTTTACAAATGTGAGTGAAATTACAAGAGCAACTGTGAACTTGTACTGCTAAACATACATTTTACATTAAATTAGGGCATTTGTTGTGAAATTCAGTTCACTAAATTAACTAGTTGAGATTTTTCACTGCTGTGATAGTGTGTAAACCTACTTTTTCCTGTAATTTTCAGTAGTGTTTTTTTGTCAATTTAATGTGTAATGTGAACAATAAAACTGTCAAAATAACAGGTTTTCATAAATTTAACAATTTATTGTGCAATAATGTTAATTTAACATGTACACCATTTTCCAAAACATATTTGGAGACACAAAAATGGAGATTGCACATTAAACCAAAGGCTTTAGCCTTGGGGGGGGGGGGAAAAATCAATACAGTGGGACTGAACATCATTCATAAACAGTTTAAATAAACACAAAAGAAAGGGTCTGAACTGTGCCTACCTTTAAATGGCCAAATCCATGAAGGGGTAAGACATTGCATGTACATTAACCATTCCATTGGAAAATTTTTTTTTAAATGGCAAGCCATTCAAAGTCCATTAGCTTCCGCAGCAGTGTGCATACATGTGGGTTCATTACTTTAATTTTCTTGTCTCTCTTTCCAGCAACTTTTGATCCATTTTCCAGGTTAATGCCCACAATTCCTGGACTTTGGTTGTATGTACTCAATTCAGTGCGCAGTCAGCATTTTTTTGCTGTTTGAAAACTTTTCCAAAAAACATCTAATCCTGATAAGCCATCCAAACCGGTAAACCTAAAAAAAGTAATGGAAATTTGGATGTCTACAATAAATATTAAGTAAGAGTTTATGTTCTGACATACCTCTGAATAATTTTGAGGGTGCATGCAGCTTCATCCTGATAAGCAAGGTTTAAGTTGTAATAGGTTGCAAACAATGCTGCCAGGCCCTCAACAAATGCCTCTGAACATGGGCCAAAGACAACTTCCCTTTCGACTGACAACATCCACATGCTTGGGGTCATGGATTCACTTGTAAAAGAAATACAGAAGGACATAGATTAATAAGTGTTGTAAAAGCATGGTTTATGGGTAGTTCGTGTTAACTAATAAAGACACTGATACTATGATACTATAAACTAAAAGATAATGAAGACCATGGTTACGAATGAGAGAGAGTGGTTCAGAGACAATAACAAATGGAAGGAATATAGGAGTGAGAATAGAACTGTGAAGTAGAATACATGAACAGAGGTGGCAAAAATATAAATATAATAGAAATAGAAAGCAAAGAACAGTGTGTATAATAGAGACCGAAAGTAAGACACATTACCTTGAAAGATCAGTGCGGGTGAATCCGGTAATCCATTTCTTTCCATGTCGGTTGCAGTTACTGCTACCTAAAAAAATAAATAAAAATATTTTGCATTACCAGTTAAACTTAAGACATTAAAAATCAAAATGATATTACTTACATCAGCTTCAATTAGAAGGGATTCTGTTCTCTCTTTAAAATGGGCCATTAAGAGTTGCAGGATGCACAGGACCA
>NW_015505687.1:990878-1030845 GCF_001515645.1 Sinocyclocheilus grahami
TTCTGACATACCTCTGAATAAATTCGAGGGTGCATGCAGCTTCATCCTGATAAGCAAGGTTTAAGTTGTAATAGGTCGCAAACAATGCTGCCAGGCCCTCAACAAATGCCTCTGAACATGGGCCAAAGACAACTTCCCTTTCGACTGACAACATCCACATGCTTGGGGTCATGGATTCACTTGTAAAAGAAATACAGAAGGACATAGATTAATAAGTGTTGTAAAAGCATGGTTTATGGGTAGTTCGTGTTAACTAATAAAGACACTGATACTATGATACTATAAACTAAAAGATAATGAAGACCATGGTTACTAATGAGAGAGAGTGGTTCAGAGACAATAACAAATGGAAGGAATATAGGAGTGAGAATAGAACTGTGAAGTAGAATACATGAACAGAGGTGGCAAAAATATAAATATAATAGAAATAGAAAGCAAAGAACAGTGTGTATAATAGAGACAGAAAGTAAGACACATTACCTTGAAAGATCAGTGCGGGTGAATCCGGTAATCCATTTCTTTCCATGTCGGTTGCAGTTACTGCTACCTAAAAAAATAAATAAAAATATTTTGCATTACCAGTTAAACTTAAGACATTAAAAATCAAAATGATATTACTTACATCAGCTTCAATTAGAAGGGATTCTGTTCTCTCTTTAAAATGGGCCATTAAGAGTTGCAGGATGCACAGGACCAGAGAATTTCCCTCTTGATACTTTGACAGAACAGCACGCACCTCACTGTTTGGACATCCCTTAAAAAGATGGAAAACAGTGGTGTAACACAATCACAGACAAGCCACATGTTCAGTAACAGAAAGTAGCAGTAAAGCATGTGCACAGCAATTTCCAATGTACTTTCTAATGAACAACTGAAGTACTAATATGACTACATGCACCCTTATAAGTGATAATAACAAAGCTAAAACTTAAAAAACAAATCCTTACAGCAACACCATCGAACAAACACGTGCTAATTAGTTAATGGCTTGGCAGTGGAGTGAACCACTAACGTTACTGGGTTACATAAAACCTACACAATTTAAATTTTATTAATGTAATTGCAATGTTTTAAAGTTTACATGACTACTACCAACAATCCAAACTTATTTTATACTGAACAGCTATCGAAATGTAATAGTAACATAATATGGCAGACGGGTCACACTTTCAAGATGGAAAAAAAAAACAGTTTGTTACCGTTAAAGTTAATCGTAACTTTGGACTCAAAAAGCAAATTCCGTAGCATAGAATTGAACAGATATTTATCCCTTTTGAAATGCGCAGGAGTTGAGCGCGAAAATTGAAGAGTGCTAAATGTAGCGACAAGTCCCAAGATGTCTGCTGCTGATGACGAAATGACATCACACGCACGCGCTACGCCGATGTAGTCACCTAATCATGTGTGTTTTTAAAGCAAACAGTTTTAAACTAATAGATGCGTACATTATATAATCATATGTCAGAGTCAACATGGTGTAAATAATTTGTTAAAAAGGCTGTATTTATTACAGTTGACTGAGTACCAAAACTGTATTTCAAAACTTTTGCAACAGTTTTCTTCTATAAAAAAAAAAGAATATATGTATACATGATCTCCTGTAAAATTTACTGCATAATCATGTTCCTAGAATATATAGGAAAATGCAAAAACATTCTTAGATACTACTGTAAAATTTACAGCAATTATTTAGCATGTTCCCACAATTCATAGCAAAATACAGTAATGCTGTAAATTTCAAAATACAGTGGTCTATTGTAAATATTTACTGTAAAAATTACAGCAATTCTTTACAGTGTAGTCTTCCTTCAGAAATACAGTGATATAAACACCCGCGCCTCGTTTTGATTTTTAAACGTGCAGTATGTGCTCATGTTTATTCAACGAAGCCTTTTGGAAAATCGGTCAGCTTTGATATTGTAGTGAGCGCCACAAATAAATAAATGTATGGGAAACGCATCCCACAGCACAACCACCTGAGCCCAACTTCAGTCTACTCATCACCTTAACTTTAACTGCATTTGTAGCCGGCGTCATAGCCAGACTGATAAACAAACACAGACCGGAAGTTAACTTTGGGCCAGGTGCGTGCACCCGATGAAACCATCTATATAAAGCTTGAAGCATCAGTGTAGTGACCCTTACTTGATTTAAAAGTTTGTCACTTCTTGGGTCTGCCGGGGAAATTTTAGACACCTCTTTTGTTTACTCCTTTATCCATTAAAATCCAGGAAAATGAAGTAGATTACAGTTGATTTATTAATCTAGCATGTTACAAAAAAATTACTGATGCAACTTAACATTGAAAGTAAAATACAAAATAATTCAAGCTGCAAATTATAAGAGCACCAGAAAGCATTGAAAGGGAGAAAGAAGGTCTAAAGACTGTGTGCTCCCAGTAGACCACGCTATCTCATTAGACACCTGTGGCTTTATCTTATGGTTTATTTAAAATACACTATACTTTTGTATAGTGGACAGTATCTCCGCCTGTCACGTGGAAGACTGGGGTTCAATTCCCCGACGGGGAGCCATAAGTCTAAAGACCTGGCTTTGAAATCGTTTGGATTATTTGAGTGCAACATGGAGTAATTGACGTGTACAAACCAAGACTCCCTTTGAAATCACTTGGATTTGGATCATTTGAGCGCAAACAAGGAGCCAGCTGATGATCGCGGACAAAGCAAGGCGGTATGTAAAGTTTAAAACATTTAAGTTTGTGGAAACAGGAAAAGGTCAGAAGATGTTTAAGCATGAGTATGCCGCAAGATTGACTTTGCAAATGGATGAATTTTAATTGTTGAACCCGCAACCTTCCTATCAGTTTGCAAAATAAACAAACTTTTAATTGATTGGATAAATATGACTAAAGAGTCAATTGAGCTAGAAGTTCTTGAGCATCAGGAAACTCATGATGATTCTCTGAAAGACATGGAGGAAACAATATATCAGTTGCGGGCGAACAGGAAAATAAGATTGGTGTTGTTAACACGCCAAATGAACATTGTTAAATGATTGTTGCAAGATGATGTAAATGTTGTTGAAGTCAGACAAAGCATGATCAAATACAGGAAATTACTGGATGAATTTAAAGATGCTCATAAGTCTATCCAACATCTTTTAAGTGAGGAAGAGCGTAGAATTGATCTTGAGAAGTGGTTCCAACCTAAAATGGACGCAATTCAAGATTTTATGTCATTTGTGACTACCTGGTTGTTTAGTACCGCAGTTATAAAAGATGCTGACGTTGAGGTTGATGTTCCTGCTGACAATGTTTCTGTAGTATATTTCAGGTCAAAAGAGTCTACACGGAGCTCACACAGTTCACGGAGATCGCACAGTTCTCTGAGTTCACACAGTTCACACTTGTCAGCACTGATTGAAGCAGAGGTGGAACATGCTGCTCTATAGGCACGTTATGCTGCATTAAAAGGGAAACATGCACTAGAGGAAAAGGAGCAGAAGCTAAACCTGAAGAAGGAGCAAATAAGAAAACAAAAGGAAACATTGGAAATGGAATCTGACTTGACAGCTGCCACTGCTAGAATTAACGTCTTGAAAGAAGTAGAAAAACCAGTAAGTCCAGTAGATGCAATGAATGAATATATTGATAAAGAACAAGATGCATTGGAGTTGAAAAAATCTCTGATGGTACCAGGTGACTCAGCTAAAAGTGTCAGTCCTAAAGAGCCGCATTCAGCATTCCGAGAGCAAAAGGAAAGCAAACCTCCTCTGAAACATCCCAAAGCAAGGACAGTCACTTTGGAAGCAGGTTCACTTGTATCTGCACAGGCAGAGACACATACTGCCTTTAGAGAGGAGCTGCAACATCTTGAACCAGTATCCAGCGCTATTCAACTACCAAGACCTGATGTGCGACCCTACCCGGTGCAATATCAGACTCACGCACCCAGGCACCCAGTTCAAGGTCTCTGCCAGCACCTCAAAGGAATCCAACACCTTCAGCAGACACTGCTTTGTATAGTATTTTACGTAAACAAACTGATATCACTGACAGTCTTGTAAAACTGACATTCTTGTTCTCTTTGCCTCAGAAGGAAGTCAAAGTTTTTGATGGAGAGCTGCTGGAGTTTAGAGAATTCATTAGATCTTTTGAGGACACTATTGAGAGTAAAATTTACAATGATCAAGATAGGCGGTGTATTTTAGAACAGTTTACCAGAGGGCAGCCTAAAGAATTGATCAAAACTTGCCTTCACATGAATCCTGTCAGGGGATATCAGCAAGCCAAAAAACTCCTCAAAGAACAATTTGGCAATGAGTTTAAAATCTCTAATGCATATATAGAAAAGGCCCTGTCTTGGCCATCCATTAAGCCAGAGGATCCAAAAGGACTGAAAGCTTTCGCACTATACCTGAGAGGGTGTTGTAATGTTATGGAAGAGATGGCATTTATGGAGGAACTTGATCTTACCTTTAGTCTTCGATCACTGACCATTAAATTGCCATTCAAACTCAGAGAAAGATGGCGCATTGAGGTTTCGGAGCTCCATGAAAGAGGGCACAGCAAGGTGAGATTCTGTAACCTAGTCAAGTTTATTGAGAAGCAAGTTAATATACTAACTGACCCCATATTTGGCATTATAATTGATCAAACTATTCAAAATGCCACTAAAACGAAATCTGCAGTCAAAACCGGCAAGCCAAAGTCTTCTAGCAGCAGTTTTGCCACCAGTGTGTCTATGGAAAAGCCACAAACTCCAAATATGCTAGCCATTTGCCTTTTCTGTGCAAAGGAACATTTGCTAGATGTCTGTCCTCAGTTTAAAAGAAAGATGCACAAAGATAAGATCCAGTTTATAAAGGAAAAGGGGATATGCTTTGGATGTCTAGTTCAAGGACACATGAGTAAAACCTGTAATAAGCGTCAAACCTGTAAAGTCTGCAGTCAAAAACACTCAACAGTACTCCACATAGGAAAAGTGGAAAATAGGACAACTATTGGAGTACCTCGTCCTAATCATGACAAACCATCAGTTTCCTCCCATGCTTGTGGCCACATTGGGGCCGGTGAATTGTGCCAGTGAAGATTAAGGCAAACAAAGGAAACAAAATAGTGCAATCGTATGCATGTCTGGACCCCGGCAGTTCTGCCACATTTTGCACCTCAGACCTCATGAATCAGCTTGATATGACTGGAAAAAAGAGCGACATTCTGTTGCGAACGATGAATCAAGAGAAGACGATGGTCAGTAATGTGGTGTCTGGTTTGGAGGTGAGTGCACTATATGAGAACAACTTCATCGCCCTTCCAGATGTATACACACAAACCTCCATGCCTGTCAGTAAGCACAACATCCCTATCCAGAGTGAAGTATCCAAACGGCCTTACTTAAAAGGAGTTTTACTGCCCACCATAGAAGCAGATATTGGCCTGTTAATTGGCACTAATGCCTCTAAATTATTAGAACCCTGGGAAATTATCAACAACCAGGGAGATGGGCCATATGCTGTGAGAACTTTGCATGGTTGGGTGGTTAACGGCCCATTAAGAGTAGGAGACAATAGATGCACCACAGTCAATGTCAACCGTATATCGTTGGTCAATTTGCATGACTTAATGATATCCCAGTACAATACTGAGTTCAATGAGAAAGCATACGATGAGAAAAGGGAGATGTCTAGAGAAGACAAGCAATTCATGAAAATTGTTGACGAGTCTGCCAAAATAGTGGATGGACATTACAGCCTCAAACTTCCCTTAAAAAATCAGCATGTTTCATTGCCCAACAATCGACAAATTGCCGAACACTGCCTAGAGAGTCTAAAAATAAAGTTCAAAAGAGATCCTGTTTTTCACGAGGAATATAACAACTTTCTTTCTGAAGTTATTAATAAAGGATTTGCTGAAAGGGTGCCTAGAGAACAACTGCAAGGAAAAGAAGGAAACATTTGGTACATACCCCATCATGGGGTATACCACTTAAAGAAGAAAAAGTTAAGAGTAGTTTTTGACTGTGGAGCATCATTCAGAGGTACTTCTCTTAATTCTGAGTTACTCCAAGGCCCAGACCTCACAAATGGACTTACCGGAGTGCTCATGAGATTCTGCCAGGATTCAATAGGCATAATGGGCGACGTCGAAGCAATGTTCCACCAAGTAAAGGTGGCAGAGGAACATGTTGACTTCCTAAGGTTTCTGTTGTGGCCAGGAGGTGATGTAAGTCTCACTCCATTAGATTTCCTTATGACCGTTCACATTTTTGAAGCTGTATCATCTTCCAGCTGTGCAAGCTATGCTCTCAGAAGAACTGCTGAGGACAATAGACAACACTTCAGGTCTAAAGGACTTGACACAATTCTGTCTAACTTTTATGTTGATGACTGTCTGATGTCCGTATCCACGGAAGAATCAGCAATATTGCTTATCCAGGAAGTAACAGCTGCTTGTGAAAGAGGAGGTTTCCACCTAGCTAAATGGGTAACCAACAGTCGTTTGGCGTTATCTAGCATCCCAGAGTCTGACCAAGCAAAGGAGGTAGGGAAGTTAGATTTGGACAGAGAAAAACTTCCAACAGAAAGAGCACTAGGAGTTCAGTGGTGCGTGGAAGATGATAATTTCACATTTGATGTTACTAACAAGCCACAGCCACATACCAGAAGAGGTATACTGTCTGCCGTGAGTTCTATCTATGACCCTTTTGGGTTACTTGCTCCTTTCATCTTACCTGCCAAGCTACTATTACAAGACCTGTGCAGATGGAATGTCAGATGGGATGAAGAGATACCTCAGTACTTAAGTAATAAATGGACTGAATGGAAAGATGAGCTTAAGCAAATAACAAACTTCCAAGTCAGCAGATGTATAAAACCCAGGGATTTTAACAACTATGCACAGGCACAACTTCATCACTTTGTTGACGCTAGCGAGCTAGCCTATGGTTCTGTAAGCTATCTGAGACTCGTAAATGACTTTCTGATGGGAAAGTCTAGGGTGGCCCCCTTAAAGAAAATCACAATTCCGAGACTGGAGTTAGCTGCAGCAGTTCTAGCCACTAAGGTGGACCAAGTTCTCAAGTCAGAATTACAGCTGTATTTAGAAACATAAATAGTTTGGACTGACAGTGAATCAGTACTAAAATATATATCCAATGAACATACCAGGTTCCATACCTTTATGGCGAACCGAGTGTCTTTTATAAGAGAAACAACAGAACCTACACAATGGAAATTTGTAGACACCAAATCAAATCCTGCTGATGAAGCCTCAAGAGGACAGAGGACTAAAAGGTTTCTTCAGAACACAAGATGGATCCATGGTCCAGATTTCCTATGAAAAACTAATCTTGACTGGCCATTAATCAACATAAAAGCCCATTCACTTTCTGAGGATGATCCAGAGATTAAAAGAAGCACAACCACGAATGTGATCATCCAAGGTGGCACCAAGCGTACAGACAAGCTCATGTCTTATTTTTCATGCTGGACTAAGCTCAAAGTTTCAGTAGCCTGGTACTTGAAACTTAAAGAAACCTTGAAGTGTTTGGTACTTAATAGAAAATAATTAAGTTCAAAAATCAACACCAACCTAGTAACTCGGAACATGGAAAAGGCTTTCAAGCAAAAGATGGAACGTAGCAAGGTTTTACTGGGTGGAAAGAAGGTAAATGTTTTAGATTTGGAGATGGCTGAACTGTCCATAATTCAGTACGTTCAAGCAAGCCATTATTCAGAAGATATCTCAAGCATACATACCAACATTAAGAAGTCAAGTACTCTATACCGACTTGATCCAGTGTTGAAGCATGGAGTTCTTAGGGTAGGAGGACGTCTGTCTAAAGCGGCCTTACCCGAAAAAGTCAAGTTTCCTGTTATACTTCCCAAACATTCTTATGTGTCAACACTCATTCTTAGACACACACATGAAACGTTAGGACATATAGGAAGAAATCACATCCTTTCTGAACTCCGTAAAAGGGTCTAGATCATTAATGCTAATTCTGCTGCTCGCAAAGTTATAACTCAATGTGTTGTATGCAGGCGAAACAGAGCCAAAGTAGGAGAACAAAGGGTGGCCGATCTACCACCGAAAAGGTTGGTTCCTGATTTGCCCCCTTTTACTAACGTGGGCGTTGACTATTTTGGGCCTATTGACATTAAAAGAGGACAAATGGCATTGAAACGTTATGGAGTACTGTTCACATGTATGATTTCCAGAGCTGTACATCTAGAAGTTGCGCATTCACTTTACACTGACTCTTGCATTCAAGCCATCAGATGCTTTGTCTGTAGAAGAGGCCAAGTGAAACATATGAGGTCTGATAATGGGACAAATCTTGTGAGTGCGGAAAGAGAACTGAGAAAGGCTCTATCTGCCCTCAATCAAGATCATATTCAAAAGTCTTTACTTCATCGTGGTGTAGAATGGAGTTTTAATCCCCCAGGAGCATCTCACCATGGAAGAGAGTGGGAGCGGCTGATTAAATCCACTAAACAAGTACTTCTTTCCGTTTAAAGCAACAAGAGTTAACTGGGGAAGGACTACATAAGCTATTATGCGAAGTAGAAGCTATTTTGAACAGTCGTCCTTTAACCACCAACCCTCTACAATGCGAGTAAATCACTCGCATATGCGACTAAATCTTTACTCTGGGCGACTAAATGATGTCTAATATTAGCCAATGGCTAATAAATTCTCAGATTTTACTCGCCAGTGTTTGGGTTGGAGGCTAAGTATAAGTTAAGCACAAATATGTTTTCACTCACAGAACACTCTGAGCGCTTCAGAGTTCTCTCTCAGTCAAGCGATCTGTGCTATTTTTCACTTCATCTCTATGGATGCGCAGCGAACCTGTATTTTGCGTACCGTAAACTTTAGTGTGAAGGCGCACGCCTTGCCGTCACTTTGCTTTTTTCTCACATGCAAAGAGAGAGACGGAGCGAGAGAGTCTTACATACCATGCAGAATTGATGCGCTATATGTAAACGATATTCTTTGTTGTATTTTCCTGTCAAAATAACAGAGTTCCTTTGGAGTTCTTCAGCTTTTAAGAACTGCCGGTTTCTCCGGTAGTGGGCGGAACTAATGCGAAAACGACAATCTCATTGGCTGGCGCTCACCTATTATCGTCCCTGATTTGAATTCAGCAAATCAATTCTAGCGAATGCACACAACCTGATTAATATTCATGAATCCAGCAGCTCGTTAATCCTTAAGTTTTTTTCCTCCATTTTTTTTTACAGAAACATAGAATGACCAAAAAAGCACCACCACCAGTCCTAAGTTTAGTTAAAATTACTAATTTAAAATGCCATATCCATATATGGTTACCAAGTTTTAATTCAAATTACTAAAGTTCTATCATTAAATGATACTTGATTATCATAATATCATATTATAATGCTTGACTGACTGATGTTTACAAACATTATGTTTGTAAAATAAATTAAAAAAAATATATATATATATACATATCCATATATAGTTTATCAGACTGGCGAGTAAATTAAAAAAAATTTACTAGAGAATGGCGATTCAATTGCCAAGGTGTCCGAAGAGGGTTGACCACTGTCTCTAATGGCCATCAAGATCTGGAGCCACTCACCCCAAACCACATTTTGCTATTGAAATCGCAGCCCATCATACCACCTGGGTTATTCAGTAAAACTGATGTGTACGTAAGACGATGTTGGAGGCAAGTGCAGTACCTTGCCGATATCTTTTGGAAGCGTTGGGTCCATGAATACTTACCCATAATGCAAGAGAGGCAAAGATGGAATGAAAAAAGGAACTTTGCAGTTGGTGATTTAGTGTTGGTGGTAGATTCTACTGCCCCACGTGGCTCTTGGATCTTAGGACGAATTGTAGAAGTTATTCATGATCATAATGGACTAGTCCGAACCGTCAAAGTGAAGACCCAAATCAGTATCCTATAGAGGCCTGTAACTAAGATATGTTTATTACTGGAGAATACAGAATGATGCCCTCATCCCTCCAGTATCAATAACAAAAAGATAAGTATTAAATTAATTCTACTTATAATATTAATATAATTATATTGATTTCCTTTAACTATATTTAGGCTCCTTTTGATAATTGTTGATAATTGTTTTGTGATAAGCCAAATACAATTAGGGGCCGGTTTTGTAGGAGCCATTTATAGGTTTTGTCATATTGTTTTATGTTTTTCCTTTTTTACTTGCATGTTTTCTGGAGTTTGTGTGCGCCCTCTACAGGACAAACCATTCTGGAATCTGTGTGCGCCCTCTACAGGACAAACCATAAGATAAAGCCACAGGTGTCTAATGAGATGGCGTGGTCTTAAGACCTTCTTTCTCCCTTTCAATGTTTTCTGGTGCTCTTATAATTTGCAGCTTGAATTATTTTGTATTTTACTTTCAATGTTAAGTTGCATCAGTTTATTTTTTAAGACCTTCTTTCTCCCTTTCAATGTTTTCTGGTGCTCTTATAATTTGCAGCTTGAATGATTTTCTATTTTACTTTCAATGTTAAGTTGCATCAGTTTATTTTTTTAACATTCAAGATTAATAAATCAACTGTGATCTACTTCATTTTCCTGGATTTTAATGGATAAAGGAGTAAACAAAGAGGTGTCTAAAATTTCCCCGGCAGACCCAAGAAGTGACAAACTTTTATCCATTAAAATCCAGGAAAATGAAGTAGATCACAGTTGATTTATTAATCTTGCATGTTACAAAAATAAACTGATGCAACTTAGCTTAGCTTAACTTGGCACACACAGACTCCAGAATGGTTTGTCCTGTAGAGGGCGCACACAAACTCCAGAAAACATGCAAGTAAAAAAGGAAAAACATAAAACAATCTGCCAAAACCTATAAATGGCTCCTACAATCAGAATTGGCATCGGTATCGGCCGATCACCATGACAAGAAATCGGTACTCGGTATCGGCTGCAAAAATCCTCGGAGCATCCCTAGCCTGTACTGCAATTCTGTAGCTGTTTTGCCCTAACTTACAGTTGTAGATAGCCTCAAGCTGTTGCAGCACAACGCGACAATGCTTGCACCCAACTATAAACACGATGTTTAGACAATGACTGCATACCAAATAACATGATGCGTGCAGCTTGCCCGTGTAATTGCCCCATTTTTGTACAGCTCTTCAGACAGAAGCTTGTATTGGTTAACAGTATTGATTGGCCAATAAATCGAGAAGGGTATAACTGCAGCCTGGAGATCTCCAAATAGGGGCGGGAACTCCAAAACGGGGTGGGAGCTCCAAAATAGGGCGTGGCTTCCTCCCATTGACAGACAGGCATGACACGCATGTGCAATTTTTTCCCCCCAATCCACTTCAGTGTAAACTCCACCCCACAGCTGATTCTAAAGTTTTTATTGGTTGTGTCAATTAAAGTGTTGATTTCCTACACTATGCTACAAAAATGCTTACCCCTAAACCTACCCCACACCTGACCCTAACCTTAACCAGTGAAATTGACTGCATGGCGGGATTGGCGCTGCATGGTAAAGAAAGATGCAGTTCAGGAGATAAACAGTTAATAAGATTATGCGATATGAGATTATTCCGTAACTCCCCAACCGGACCTCACCGGACAATGGCACCTTTTTAGTTACACCCAGCATCACTAACCCCTCCTACCCTACGAATTTCGAACCCCGGGACACCCCCGTTGCTTAGAACAAAGTGATAGAGTAAAATCTTTCCCCTGCGCTGCGCTGGGATGGCTCGCGGGAGAGCTTGTGGGTAATTCGCGTTTATATCACGAAGCAGAGGCTCAAACTCCAGTCCGACCACCACTGGCCACGAGCTTTGGGCTCTGCTCTAACGGAGAATATTTATTTATATAGCATATTTTATTTTAGATTAACTAGAAACAATGTTTAATTTATAAAGTTTTATTTTGAAATGAAAGCCAATAACAATTGGCTGGAGCCAGAGCCAATGGTGAAAGTCTTTGCGCGTGGAGACCCTGCCCCATTTTGAAGGTTCTTCCCACTTTTGGAGTTCACGCCCCATTTTGGAGATCTCCGGTCTACAGTTATATCTACTTGAATAAATCGGCATTGGCGATATTTGGCATTTATGTATTATCAGCATTGGTGTGGCAGTTTTTCTGTTTGGTCAATGCATTGTAAGTGGGACATTTATCTTGACAGTATGCTGGACTTTTTTTGTTTATTTTTTGACAGCACTGAGAACGCCAGCACCTGAGGGCATGAAGTTCCCATTCTTCATCTTTATTATTTTACTAATAAATTATTACTTATTGACTGATCTGTTGTTGACAGAACTGGTAATATAATTAAATGTATATTTATTAAAGTAGAATAAATAATTTGAAAATGATTAAATATAAAAAAAACTTTATAAAAAATAAATGTATAAATTTAGATTTATTTAGATAACCACTTCCTTATTCTGGAATCTATGGAAGAGGATTAGCGCCAAGCAATAATAATAAAAAAAAACAGCTTGAGATTAAAGTCATTATTATGCAAGATTAAACTTGTTAAATTAAAAAAAATGTTTTTAAATAAAATGTTGAGAATTAAATCTTTAAATTTCGAGAATAAAGTCATGTTTCGAGGAAAAAAAATCATTACATTTTGAGAAAAAAAGTTTAAATAAAATGTTGAGAATAAACACTCGTGTCAGGTTTATTTTATCTCGTTGGACAGTCTAAATAAAAAGTTGAGAATAAACTAGAGGTCGACCAATTGATCGGCCAGCCGATTTTTGGCATTTTTAAATTAATCGGCATTGGCCGATTGTGCTGCAAATTAGGGCGATTTATAGGCAGGCGCATCTGCAGGCAGCTAAGTGTTGCTGTGGAACGCGTACCGGAGAATCTCTCTCCCTCAAAGGCTGCGTGAGACGGAGCAGCTCACACTCTGCGGCCGAGCCTTAACACACATCTTCAGCTAATGATGGCAGGGCAAAACAGACCGTTTCGAATGCGTAATTACGTTTTACCCAACTAGAGTTGATGCGACCGTGATTATCATATTCATAAGTGCAACAAGTCATTTGCATGTGAAAGTAGAAACGCGTGCAATTTAGGGCTGTCAAAAAAAAAAATCGAATTTTGAATATTTGTCGAATTTAAAATAAAAATCCACATTCGAATGCAAAAACGTTATTTTTATTTTTTCCAACTTCCATTAATGTCAGACTGTATGACAATCAAGACGCGTTAAAAATGGGTGCGCTTAAGAAAACTTGTCTGGAGTTTTACCTTATCAACCCATACACATTCAGTGACTGCGAGCTGCATTGCACGCGGGGCTGAAATGTTGGCTATTATTAAAAATATATGAATGGCGGCAATTAGGCTTGCCGCGATAGACGGTGCTGACGGTGATACTGGTGTTAAGCCGCAACACAGGTTATGTCACTTGCCCACCGCGGCACCGACCCCCAACATCGTTTAGATTTTTTATAGTAATAAAAATAATTTAGTTCAGTAAAAGAACAGACACTACAATTAAAAACTGAATGCAGCGTGCCGAATGACAGTCGCATCACAGATCTGTTTTGTTATTTTAACATTTAAAAAAAAAAATTTAACAAGTTTAATCTTGCATAATAATGACTTTAATCTCGAGATGTTTTTTAAAATTATTATTGCTTGGCCCTAATCCTCTTCTAAAGATTACAGAATAAGGAAGTGGCGATCTAAATAAATCTAAATTTATAATTTTTTTTTATATTTAATCATTTTCAAATTATTTATTCTACTTTAATAAATATACATTTAATTTCAGCAATTGTTATGCATGTGGTTTTACTACTTTTAAATTAAATGGTGTGATATACTAGTGACTTTAAATTGGCCATCAGGCACCTTGCTCTCTAACATATCGGCATTGGCCAATAAAAAAATCTATATCGGTCGTCCACAACTCTAGTCTTAAAAGGCTGGATAAAGTTGGTTGCTTTGGTGTGTTTTGATGTTATCTCTTGGCAAGCTTTGTTTCGACAGCATCACTACAAGAGCTTTTATACTGCTGCATCTCTTAAATCTTTCACACAGTGTGTGAGATGGGGACAAATAATATTCTCATCATGTGCATGTTCTGCTGCAAAGAACTGGAAACGGAGATGATTCCAAAAAGTTGATTTAAATAAGGGGTCACCATGACAGTGGTGTGGTGCTTGGGATGTGGGAAAACAGGTTTTAATAAAAAAAAAAAAAAAGAGAGAGATTTTTTTTTGATGCCATATGTAGGAATGTGTATCACCAGCAAAGTCACGATACGATACGTATCACGATACAGAGGCCACAATATGATACGTATCACGATACATGACTGCACTGAATGTCACCTCAGCAGAATTTAGTAAAACAGCTGTTTATTAAACACTGCATACCATAGGGCCATTGCTAACTATTGCAACATATGAAGGGCCTCCATAACTGTACCACAGTACAATATAGGTAATGGCATATGTTTCATGTTTACATTGTGCACTCCCCACCAGGTACAATATTCTGATTGTTTGCATCTTGTTTTTAAGCCCATAAATAATAATGTACTCGTTCTAATAAATTTATATTGTAATGTACTCATTCTAATATGTTAAAATCATCTTAACATTGCTGGTAAGAGTTCTAAACTAATGCGCTGTCTTCACGGTACCTCACGCACACATGTTTAGTCACTTACGCTGCGCGCTCGCACAGACATTCTTTTTCGCGTTTAGACCATAGACTTTATAAAAACAGGTTTAGACAAACTTTTTAGCGCTGCCCCACAATTTTATCAATAAAATAGCTTAATCGCTGAAGAGCTACGTTATCTTTCTCAACAAGGAGCTGGTAACATCATCGTTTTTAAAGCAATTAAAGCCACAGCTTCGCTGTTAATAGAGAAACACGGCAAAACGGAGGTAATTCATACATACACAGCCTCTCTCTCTCTCTCTCTCTCTCTCTCTCTCTCTCATAAATGAACAGTTGATGAATCACACTTTTCTGAAAATAGAATATAGAAGTGGAGATAGCTAAACTGCAAGCTAAGCGGTGTTTTCAGAAAGCAAGCGCCGCTTGATAAATCACACTTTTCTGAGAATAGAATATTGAAGTTGAGATCGCTAAAAACCGCAAGCTAACCGGTGTTTTCCAGAAAGCAAGCGTGTTTATCCAGAGTGGAGGTTGCCAGATTGACACCGATAAGTAACACACTTAGCAAATATTTCTGTATTGGGCAAGTGGGAAGCTCTGTTTTGGGTAGGGCTGGACGATATGGCCAAAATTTATATCACGATATATTTCTTAATTTCGGTCGATACGATATAATTCCGATATCGATATGAACACTATTTAAAAAAGCCTGGTAAAAACTGCCAAGAACACCCACAACAGATGTCTGTGCATAAAAAACTTATGAAAAATGAATTTGCCAAGTCTATGACACCTCAAATAAAACCATATAATACTTTAGAAAAAAAAACAGTACAAATAAATTAATGTTCACCTTTTATTTGTATTTAGCCTTCATACAAACAAGAAATGTGAAATCACTGTCAAGTAAACATCTCAGACTCACCTTATTAATTATTCATATCTTCTAACATACCAGTCAAAAGTTTTTTACTGTTTTTAAAGAATTCTCTTCTGTTCACCAAGCCTGCATTTATTTGATCCAAAATACAGCAAAAACAGTAACATTTTGAAATAATTTTACTATTTAAAATAGCTCTTTTCTATTTGGAAATATTTTAAAATGCAATTTATTTCTGTGATTTCAAAGCTATATTTTAGCATCATTACTCCAGTCACATGATCCTTCAGAAATCATAACTAACGGTTTCTCCAGTAACGGCTGTAAACAAAGCAGCTCCGCTCATGAACGCTACTTTATCAGATAAAATGAAAATGTCATCGAAACTTTTCAGAAGATAGTCGGTTCCCTTCAGAGATACATTCATATAAAACACCCGCGCCACGTTTTGATTTTGAAACGTGCAGTGCTCATGTTTATTCAACGAAGTCAAACGCTACAAATAAATCGATGCATGGGAAACACTGGTAATGTATATCTATATATATTTTGCTCTATTCATTATTTTTTAGAAACCTCACACTTTTCTACTCCATTTTAAACGGTGTTCTTGTATTCAAATTAAGCGCGGTCTACTGCAACGCACGTGCCGCGATATCGATACAGAGACAGTTGTATCGATACACGTATCGTCAAATTTCTGTGACGATACATCGTTGTATCGCTGTATCAAACACAGCACTAGTCATATGGTTAGTTCCTATATAAGATATCAGAAATCAAGAGCCTCAATAGACATTGCGCTGATAACATTGTCTGATGGAAAGGTCTTCTTTTGTGACCCAGTAAGAAAACAAATAATAATTTATTTCATTTTATAATAATTTATGCATTTAGCAGATGCTTTTATCCAAAGCGACTTACAGTGCGCTGCTACCACGATCTTTTGCGCTGCTAACGCAATGCTCTACCACTGAGCCACAGGAACTCTAATAAATAAATAAGCACAGATCTCCACAGATAGTCTCAGTGGAGATTATTTTAGCCATCAGATTAGTGATCATGGCATTTGATAGTCTCTGACAGTCATCTTGTGTGGGTTTGTGGCTTGCTCTAGAGGATAATGCTACAGACAGTAAGGAAGTGGGCGTAAAATTACCACGGATTAATTTTAACCAATGTATGTTGCAGACAGTTCGTGAAGACCCTAAAGAATCAAACCAACATGTGGAAAATGGGCATCCGATGTCCCCTTTAAAAAATATTAAACTAATATATAGTATACAGTATTAATGGACATTATACCATTTGTATATATATATTTTTGTATACATATGTTAGCGTGTATGCCTTTTTATGTGTCTGTTTGCTGTGTGTAAGAGTGAGTCAGAGGGTCCCAGCTGTACTGAAGGATGTGTGTAATGGCTGTAGATTGGAGTGTGTTGTGAGTGAGTCAGTGCGGCCTGCAGGTGCTGCTTTACCAGGAGCTCTCCTCCCACAGTCTGAGCCATCACAAAAACACCTCCTTTCCTCTACTTTGAGCACCAAGAGATTGCTTTCCTAATTTTTGCCATTACATGGTTTTAAAGGGAGTGAGTCAAACACACCAGGTTCAGATCCCACTGCACCATTTTGTGGCTAAGCACTCGAGTTAGGATGTGCTGTTTCATGAGTCCTGTTCATTAGTTTACTGAAGCCAGTGCCTGTAAGTGTTCTTAAGGCATCAAGTAGATGCTCTTAAGAGAGAAAGCAGCTGCTTAGATGTTGTCAGAAAACCTAATCCTAAACCAATCCTATCGTGTGCATGAAAGAGCTGAAACAAATGTGATCTCACACACACTTGCATGTGATCACACACTTTCTGCACAGGTTTGTTTCAGAAAGGATATCACTCAGTGACTGACACGAGAGCCTGTGACTGAGTTCAAATGAATTATTCAAGCCTTTTCTGTACAACACAGATTACAAATGTCACTGTGTGTGAGAGATATTTGAGTAGATGTAAACTGTGTGTGCTCCGTGAAACTGTGTGTACTCTGGAACGGACTGAGGAGTGGGCATACAGCATGTCACAGTACAGGGCTCAACGCTAAGGACCGGTCGGCCACAAAAAAATAAAATAGTTGCCTTTATCATTGGTTTTGATCTATGTTATCTTGACTTGTATTATAATAAATAAGCTTATAAGACACCAATATTTTAGATACAAATTAAATTTTACAATTCTCGATAGCAAATTTCGATACAACAGCCAAAACTACTTGCCTGACAAATATAAAGTTCAATCATTATTAAAGACAAGTGAACAGTCACTAAATAAGAACAAATGAACAAATTACAAGCAATTACACTACTGAATATACAGAACAAAGATACAAATGAAATTATTACAAATTATAGGATTTTATGTTTGTAGGTGTTCAGGTACAGACATTGAATAATCACATATAAAATAACATTTCCATATTCTTCACTGTGTTGCACCATGATTTTTCATAGTCATTTGAAATTAGTGGTAACCACTGCATTTTAATCATGAATTGATCCAAAAAATAAAAGATTATACACACTTGTAGCATGTGCAATGTTTGATTTAAATTAGATCGTATCATTTCAAAATTTGAAGCAAAAACAGAATGGTCTGATTTTAGCTTTGTGAAATTATGCTACATAAATCACCTGCATGAAACCGAAGCAGCAGACGGGCTGAATGAGACGCACATTCACTCTCTGCCAGCAGGTGGCACTTATAGAACAGCAGCGTTTACTTGGTTACCACTGTACACAAAGCAGCGCTGTGCATATTAGCACTACTTTAAATGCGTTATACCGAGCCAAGATGAAAAGAAAATGGCATGTACACTTTTCTTAAAACAGTCAGTTCCCCTCAGGAACACATCCATATAAAATTCAATATTTAGGATTTTCTTCCTATATTTCGCGCATTGTGAACAGTGATCTTGCTCTGCCTACTAAAGTATTTTCCCCTCTGCGTCCGTCTTTAGCGTCGCTGGCCTCTGTTAATGGCCGTTTACTGACTAAATATAATAATAGCGGAATATTGCCACACAAATGACATTTTGAAAAACGTTATTACGATGCACTTTATGTGCAAGCACAGAACAGAGGCAGACTGAAATAAAACAAAAAATGCCCGGTCGATCGGAGCATCTCTACTCCACTGTATAAATTAAATCTAGATTAATCATTGTTAAAGCTACAAAGTTACTCGCCAAGACTGGTATTTTGACACATTTTTGTATTTGTCCGTTCAAGCGAAAGAAAGACACGGAAATAAACTTAACTCGGGGCTTGGACGTATGAGACGCAGCACTGAACGCACAGAACACAGTGCACGAGTACTGAATGGAGTTGTCTTTCGCGCCTTGATGGAATGCCTTTAAATTGCTTGATTATAATTTTTTTAATTAGCAAGCTTAAAAACAGATGCAAATGATAAACTTTTTTTGACGACGCGGCAGTGGCACAATCGGGCAAGTGACAAATCTGTCAACCATCCCAAGCGCCTTTCACTCTGGCCCCATGCCATCGGACAGTCCTTATTGTGGAGCCCTGCAGTACATGTATCCATAGACACATACTGCATTGCTGCAGAAGACCAATTGCTTGTAGTTTCTGCTATATTATTCTCCTAGACTCCGTACACGTTCAGTAGGTCATGTTTTATTAGACATACTTCCTCCAATTAGTCCTGAGGTCACTGTATCACGTCGTCATGACAGTTCTGTAAACAAGCTAATAAGAGCCAATCACTACCGGCCTTCACTGTTTCCTAGTTAATCGATGCCTGTAGCTGATAAGCAGTCACTACAGTGACAGACACCATGGTAACTTTGGGCTTGATCTCTCTGAAGTTTATGGGCTGGAACACAATGTCCAACACATTCGGCTGTGAGAGATGCAGCAAACGCGATCACATCACAAACACACTAAAATGGCAGCAGGTTTTCTGATAAGCCAAACCACACAGAATCTGCGTCCGCAAAACCAAGTTGTGCACATCCTCCTTGGTTATTTATTAAATATTTTGGTTGACTTTACTTGTGTTTCTAAGAATAGATTGTAGTACCATGAGCTCTGTGTGATATATTTGACCATATTTAAATCCATTCCATCTGGGTTGCTGATAATGAACAATTGTAAGTGTGCCGGTGGGCCAAACTGCTCTTTGTGTGGATATTCAAGTTGTCCAGAGGGCATTTCTGTATGTTTTTTTTTGTATACAGTGAGTATAGAAAAGAATCACCCCCCTTTAAAATCATCACATTTTGTTGCTTTTCAGCCTGAAATGAAGACGAACAGTTTTTGTTTTATCCAGCTGTATTTACAACTTATAACATCCAAGTAAAAGATATAACATCAACATGTCAGAGAAATCTTGAGTTGGAAAAAGGATCACCCCCTTGTGAAAGTATTTTGTTATTTTTGTGCTTTAATTACAGCCTTTAGTCTGTTGGGATGTGTTTCTGTCTCTACTAACTTTGCACATCTAGACTTTGCAATATTTGCTCACTCTTCTTTGCAGAACTGCTCAAGTTCAGTTCAATTTGATGGTGAGTGTTTGTGGACTGCAGTCTTCAAGTCATTCCACAGATTTTCAGTGGGGTTTAAGTCTGGGCTCTGATTAGGCCATGCAAGGACATTCAGCTTTTTCTCCTTCAACCACTGTGTGCTCAGTTTTGCTGTGTGCTTTGGGTCATTGTCATGTTGGAAGGTAAACATTCTTCCCTTGACAACTTTCTGGCAGAGGGCAGCAAATTTTCCTCAAGAATTTGCCCCATCCATTTTTCCTTCTATCCTGACAAGCGTTCCAGTCCCTGCTGCAGAGAAACACCCTCATAATAGGACATTACCCCCTCCATGCTTTACTGTAGGAATGCTGTTATTTGGATGGTGAGCTGTATTGGATTTCTGCCAGACATATCGTTTGGTGTTGAGGCCAAATAATTCAATTTTAGTCTCATCTGCCTCAGAATCTTCAAGGTGCGTTGTGTCAAAGCTCACTCGTGACTCGTGACTGTATGTGGCCTTTCTTGAGGAGTTGCTTTTTTCTTGAACCCTCCCATACAAGCCTCATCTGTGGAAAATTTGTGATGTTGTCACATGCACACAATATCCACTCTTTGTCATAAATTTCTGCAGCCGCTTCAGAGTTGCTGTAGGCCTCTTGGTTGCTTCTCTGACCAGTTTCCTCCTGGCTCTTTCATCCAGTTTAGAGCGACGTCCTGATCCAGGGAGAATCTGTGTTTACCAAATACTTTCCACTTCTTCATAATAGACTTCACTGTGCATTTTTGACTTTGAATTTTTTGTTGTATTGATCTCCTGACTTGTGTCTGTCCATAACTTTATCCCGGAGAGTTTTGGGTAGGGGTAGGGGAGTGCCTTTTTTTCCAACTCTGTGATTCTGGTTGCTTATTTATTATTATTTTTTTTTCTGACTGACATGTTGGTGTTATATCTTTCACTTGGATGTTATAAGTTGCACTGAGTAAATACAGCTGGATAAAACAAAACTGTGTCCGTCTTCATTTCAGGCTGCAAAGCAACAAAATGTGATGATTTTAAAGGGTGTGATTCCTTTCTATACCCACTGTAAATATGCAAGATCATAAGGAATAGCTCACCAAAACTGATTCAGTGATGCAGAAACGTTAATGGAATCGTGGAATACAGTTATAAAAATGAAATTGACTGTATAATGCTGAATTTGGATGAATAAATAAAATGGTAGGTCTGTACACTTAATAAAATTGCCATGCGGATTGTGTCTATAAATTGCTATTAAAATATGCCTGCATGTCTCTGTGTGAATCGATACCGCAATATCGTCTACTACACACATACTCAAGCATGCAAAGAACCTAGACAGAATCTTAAAAAAATTTAAATTGAAACCAGATTTTGGCCTGTCAGAGCCAATAATACCTCAGTGCTTATTTAGCTAGCACAATACCTCAACAACTTTTTTATTTATTTTTGTTCCAGTGGAAGAAAGTAAGTAACTATGGTTGGAACAGTAGAATCTAAAGTTTTAAAGGATATAGCACAACAGATTGCAGAGCCATCAGTGAAGAAGAGTGCATTCTCCCCCCTAGTGGAGAGAGAGGAAGTTGACTATGTTCTTTCTATACCTTTCTGTCCTGTCCTTTTATACCTTACAGTAATTAATTGGAGTTAAATGATGTTCAGCAGTCTGGTCAGTATTAGATGCAAAAAGTCTACCTTCTCACATTTGTTAAGGTAACACAATCTTCAAACTCAATGTTCTGCAGGGAGACAATAAGACGATAGAAAGTGAAATTCAGCGATGACTGATTATGAAAATGCTTCAGTTGTGCAATTGATTTCACACGAAGCCAATTCCAGGGACTACAAACAAATAGTTTTAATTTTGTGATTTGTTATTGTAATATTTTGGATGATACTTCAAAGCCACCAGTTTCAGCACTGTACACAGATTTTTGAGATGATGTTAAAACAAAATATTTAAATATTGGTTGATTAATCTTTTGAGTTGTTAGAATGAGCTAAATGCACATCTCTAATAGAAAGACAGACAGTGGAAATGGACAGCAGCTTTAAAAATGTGTTAAGATGCATCTGTGGGTGAGCATTTACTTGTGGTTAAAAGTGAGAGAAGTGTGACAGGAAGTACAGTTGTACGATGTCTTTTCTTCATCTTTGTTTATTATCACAGCTTGTGTTCTCATGCACAGAAATATAAAAGTTCAAGATCATCAGTCACTTTCCACTGTAAGAAGCAGGGAGAGCTGCCTGCCTCAGTGTGTGTGTGTTTGTTTGGGGCCTCTCCTTTAAGAGTACTAAAAATAGTTTCCTGCAGGACCCTGTTCTCAGTGTGAGTGTATTCCTGCGGTCTGTAGCTTCTATTCTACAAACCCGATTCCAAAAAAGTTGGGACACTGTAGAAATTGTGAATAAAAACAGAATGCAATGATGTGGAAGTTTCAAATTTCAATATTTTATTCAGAATACAACATAGATGACATATCAAATGTTTAAACTGAGAAAATGTATCATTTTAAGGGAAAAATAAGTTGATTTTAAATTTCATGGCATCAACACATCTCAAAAAAGTTGGGACAAGGCCATGTTTACCACTGTGTGGCATCCCCTCTTCTTTTTATAACAGTCTGCAAACGTCTGGGGACTGAGGAGACAAGTTGCTCAAGTTTAAGAATAGGAATGTTGTCCCATTCTTGTCTAATACAGGCTTCTAGTTGCTCAAATGTCTTAGGTCTTCTTTGTCGCATTTTCCTCTTTATGATGCGCCAAATGTTTTCTACGGGTGAAAGATCTGGATTGAGGCAGTTTCTTTTACAAGAATCAAGTTTTACCCCTGACCCATCTCTCTTTCTCCGTCTCTCTGTCTCACACACACATACACACTCACATAAGGAAGTGTCACAACAGGAAGTAGGGGGTGTTGGGGAAGAAAGATTTAGCTCAGAGAGGCACAGACTACAAGGGTCAGTTGCTGTCTATAGTAGCTGCGTGCATGACAGTAACTAGAGCCAATCTGGCAGGTGTGAAAGAGAAAGATACATGTGGGCACACAGGGGGAAATGGGTCTTGCCCCCCACCCCTCCGCCTCAACTTTACCACAGGTAAGACTGAATTACACTTGCTTATGTGTCCATGTGCTTACCGTTTGATGACCCATGCTCCTCATGCCATTTCATCTCTGATCAGCACTATGAAGACATTGCAACATTTAAATCTGAAGCCAGCTGCAAAATCCAGCAGTAAGAGCTCTTTCACTGCATCTGAATATGCCTACTTGCATACTGTAGAGTGTGATAGAAATGTTTTATGTAATGGCCTCAGGAGTCAAAGGTATTTCCAATGTCACAAAAACAGAATGTGCAGACTAAGAATGCTCAGATCAAAGACTGTTTTCTTTTGAATACATAATGTGATTCAAGAATTTAAAGTGTTTAACAGCAGAACCTAGTCATATGACTAGCTTAGATCATTACAAACCAATCACCAGAACAAATCACAGTGAAGAAAACTTGAGTGATATTGATTTTTACTCAACCGCAAGGTTTAAATCTACGTTTCTGTTCAGGAGTCTGTCTTGGTTGTTGTGACCAGGGAGCTCCTGGCCATGAATAAAACTTTATTCCTGCAAAGAGTAACTTGGGAGTCATGTCTGGTTTATGCTGTGCAGCTGAGGAATAGAAGTACCAAAGATTCTATGCTCAAAAGACCACTGCAAAGACAGTGATAGTGTTCGAAGACTATAGAGCCATCCTCGGGGCGAGGCTGTAAGAGTTAGTATTAAAGATCCTGTGTTGGACCAGCGTACACCTAAGAAGGTCGGTGAGAGTGTATACTGAAGACCTGTGTGCTCATGTGTGATTGAGGTAGAGATAGTAGCTTCTTGACGGGACGCCGTCACCATACTTTGGGAGGGGAATTACCTTGAAATATTGGAATTGTATTAGAAGTATTCGAGAAGGGAATTACCTCGAGATACTGTAGTATTATATTGTATTATATTCGGGATGGGAATTACCCTGAGGATACTGTAGTAACTGTACTGGTAATGTAGGATTTTATTATATTATATTGAATAACTGTTATTCAAAATATCAACAGTAAAGTCAGAATTACTGGGAATTTCCATGACAATAGTATGTGAAAAACAGTATGCCAAAAAAGTAGTATGTTCCAATTAATAGTATTTGAAAAAAGTAGACCTACTGCTATGAGATTCTGGAATGCATATTCCATGTATACTTTACTAGCCCATGAAGCCATGAAGCCATGCAACTTGTGCTGGTAGGTCATGTGACAATGACGGCATGGTGAATGTAGTATGTCAGAATTTCTTTTACACTACCCATGTTCATACTATAGAACAGTGGTTCCTAAACTTTTTTGAATGCCCCCCCCCCAGATGACCATCTGAGCCCCCCCATATACAGTGGGGGAAAAAAGTGTTTAGTCAGCCACCAATTGTGCAAGTTCTCCCACTTAAAAAGATGAGAGAGGCCTGTAATTTTCATCATAGGTATACCTCAACTATGAGAGACAAAATGAGAAAAAAAATCCAGAAAATCACATTGTAGGATTTTTAAAGAATTTATTTGCAAATTATGGTGGAAAATAAGTATTTGGTCAATAACAAAATTTCATCTCAATACTTTGTTATATACCCTTTGTTGGCAATGACAGAGGTCAAACGTTTTCTGTAAGTCTTCACAAGGTTGTCACACACTGTTGCTGGTATTTTGGCCCATTCCTCCATCCAGATCTCCTCTAGAGCAGTAATGTTGTGGGGCTGTCTTACCAATTAATTCTTTAACAATCCTACAATGTGATTTTCTGGATTTTTTTTTCTCATTTTGTCTCTCATAGTTGAGGTATACCTATGATGAAAATTACAGGCCTCTCATCTTTTTAAGTGGGAGAACTTGCACAATTGGTGGCTGACTAAATACTTTTTTGCCCCACTGTATGTGTATGTGTGTGTGCAACAACAACAATAATAATAATAATGTCTCTTAGAAATGCACATTTGACAGTAGCTTGAGTTGACAGTTGTAGTAGCTCGAGTTAGGATGCAGATGTAAATTTATGTTCCTTAGAAAAAACAATAACATCTGTACAAATTGTAACAACCTCATTGGATGGTGAAATGTAATTATTCTGACTGTTTGAGTTTTATTAAAATTAACCATTGTTCTTCCATAGCATATATTTAGATCATGATAACTAGAGTTAAAACCACACATATAGCACCTCAGTACCGTGGTAAAAATGCAACTAGGCTATATGGTTTCTAGGTATTTGTATGAAAAACAGTAGTCTAAATACATTTAGTATAAATGCACAAATGCTAGCTTAATCAAAAAATACTGTAATTATATTCCATTACTCCTTTAATATGTTTAATAGATATCTACATAATATAATATAATAAAATTTGATGTGAATATCCCACATTTCTGCCACAATACCATGGTGCAGTTTGTGTTGCTACAGTAAATCCATGGTAAATGATGGCGATTTGTATATTGAAAAGCTTCCTGACTGTATCGTTGCGCCCAGTGTTTCTGCTGTTTGTCAGCGCTGTTTCACCTGGCTTTAAACTAGTTTAAAACACTTGAGTCATTTGTGTTTTTCGCTGAATTCAAGCGCGTCACACTGGATCTCACAGCGCTGTTTAGTGTCGTGTGACTGAGACTCATCAGTGAGTAACGCATCTGCTCTAGTAAGCTCGCGCTGTGCTACCGTTTGAACTTTGAGCCGCACGGATAAATGCTCCGTGTGGCACGCTGCTGCGTCCTGCTTTTGGTGCATAAACATTATATCGAACATTTATTGAAATGTTATCGTTTTATTGAGGAAAATTTTATCGCAATAATTATTGTTATCGTTTTCTCGCCAGCCCTACCTCAAAGCATATCCGCTTCAGGACCCCCTGTGAACTCTTGCGCCCCCCTACCCCAGGTTGGGAACCACTGCTATACAACGTACCTTTTTATTTTTTAAACAGATGTTAGGACCTACTACAGTCTGATTTCTGATGGAGCTTTTGTGTAATCTTGTAGCATTTGCGTGTGAGCGTGTTCTGTTCTGACCCATTATGAAAAAGCAGGTTAAGAATATTTACATTTACATTTTCATCCAAATCAACTTGCATTGCATTGAATTACATTTTATCAATCATGCATTCCTAGGGAGTCCAACTCCTGACCTTGCAGGTGCTAATGCCATGCTCTGCTGCTAATACATGCTCTCTCATGTAAATGCGAATGGCACTTTTGCATCTCAGACATTGACCTCAAAATAACCGACATTCTAGTGTGCATGTACTGTAAATATATTGTGTCTGGCTTGTGTTTATAGGCTGGTTGAATTTTAGTTTCACTGTCTGGTTGTTCTGTGTTCTTGAATGTATTTATGCCAGTTAACCACCAAACCTGCTTATGGAAACCATCTGTGACCACCAGCTCTTATCTCAGAATCTCATGTGTGTGTGTGTGTATATATAGAGAGAGAGAAAGATAGCAATATGGTTTTGTGAGAGATTGCTATGTATGTGAGTAGGGATTACACAGTTTAATAATAGTTCCAGTTATTGTATTTTAGGGATGTAACGATTACCGGTTTGACGATAAATCATAATAAAATTCCCCACGGTTAGTATTACCGTTTCATCTTTTAATTATCATTAAAACTGCATTAGATGACCGCGATTTTGAACAACCCGCGATAAATAAATACTGTCCAGCATAAAGCACAGTTTTAAGTAACAGTCTCATGTGCGCACAGCAGCAGAGCAGTTTCGTTTTGAGTGAAAACAGGGTGGAAAAGCTGGGAGGTTTTAAAAGAGTGCTAAGAGAATTATACAAATAAATATATGAATGAATTAATTATATGAATGTACCTCTGAAAGTTCTGACTGTCTTCAGAAACGATTCGATGGCATTTTGTTTTCATCTTCGCTCCAAGTAATACCTAAAGAAAGTGTTCTAAATCACAATACTGTTTTGTCCACAGAGGTTACGGGAAACCGCTCTAATTCAGCTTTTCCATAAGCCCCACCTAGTGTCAGAGAGTGGATTTACAGAGACCTATATTTACATTCAGCCTGTGTGCAGTTTTTGTCTGGCCAAAAACTGACCAAATTTGCATGCCATGCTGTAAATTTTGACCGGTTGAGGAAAAACAAGCTTATGTGGACTCTACACATTTAAACAATTCAGATAAGTTATCTAGAATTATCTATGGAGCAGATAAGATACATATAATCATTTAATAATCAATTATCATTTTGACATATCTTTTCTTTATTTAAAGGCTGAATGTGAGGTTTACCTTTTTATTAAACTTTTTCAAAGCTTTATTTGAACATTCACATTCGATATTTCAACATGCTATTAAACTGTTGTCAGTCAAGTTGTCATTTAAAATCCGAACATTATTGGTAATGTTATTGTTTTAGTGATTATGCAAACAAAAAGGTCATTTTATTTGTTGTTTTTTGATTTTTAAATATAAAACTTGAAGTGATTTATGTGTCGGTACTTTTTTGACATATCCAGCACATTTTAACAATACCGTGATAATACTGATAACCGTGATAATTTTGGTCACTATAATCGTGATAAGAAATGTTCATACCGTTACATCCCTATTGTATTTATTGTGGGAACAGAGTCTGATATTTTATTTTATAAAGAAACATCCATAATCTGTACCTAGTTCAGAGTCACTTTAATGTTGCTATAAATGTTACAAATATATAATCCTTTAATGCACAATCTGAGACCACAAAATTTAATTGAGTAAATATTTAAAGGGGTCATATGATGCTTTTTTAAAGATCATTATTTTGTGTATTTGGTGTAACAATGAGAGTACTTCCCTTCTGGTTTTTGTGGTTCTGTTTGCAATGTTATTTTAGTATCGCTGAGATTCTATTATAGATATTATTCATATTTTGAAGTAGTTTTTTTTTTTTTTTAATACGGCTATGTTTTATTATTTTTTACTTTGGTTTTAGTTAATATACCAAGTTAAACAAAATTAAAGCGAGAAATGTTGCCTTGGCAATTAGCTGAAGTAAAATAAGTTTTTTTTCTTTTGCATTTTACATTTGCATTTAAATTTCTTTGAGTTAATGTTTATTTTATTTAAAGTAACCTTTTTTAAAAAAAAAATTGGTTTCAGTTTTAGTTAAAGCTGCAGTCCATAACTTTTGGCGCTCTAGCGGTTAATAAACTGCTGTTGTTGCTTGAATTGAATCAACGCCGAATTGCCGCTGATTTGAAAGTGAAAGTAAAATGCGCACAACGCTTTTACAAGCCATTTGAAAGCGAAGAAAAAAGAGGGAAACTCAAACGAACTAACACCCCCACCCCAACGGTGAAACCGGTATTACCGGTGTTGTCACGCGCTGATTAACTGGTGGGAAAATGTCCTCACCGTCAGAACCCTAATACACACATGCCTGCTAACACAGACACAGATTTGACTGAAATCAATAACAACCGAGAACCTGAGGCAATCTCTCTTTCCATCTTTTTCCCCTCATGCCTTTTGCCTCTTTCTTTTTCTCAGTGTCAAACTGCATTTATTCACTACTATAAGATCTTACTCCTACCTGCTGTCCTGTTGCAAGTGTGCTCGCACAGCCATAAATGCCTTGTTCTGTGTGTGTGTGTTTACATTTTGCTTAATGCATGTTTCTGTGACCTCAGTTATACACCTTTTATCACTGGCCAGTTCTGTATAGAGATTATTTCCAAATGGCCATTTGTCTGTAAGTGATATTTGTGAACATACCTGGATGCACTACTAATCTGATCTACAAGCTATGAGCTGCTTTGTTCCATTGTCGGAGTTATATCTCGTTTTCTTCTGGAGCTTCTATCAGAGAGAGAAAGACGGAGAGATGGTGAGCGATAGATGTAAAGAAGTAAGGTCAAAAACAATCAGGCACCTGGATGGGCAGCTACATTTGGGGACCTACGAATGAGTCTCTTCTGAGTTTGACACTTCCTGGTGTGGTGCAATGTCTGTGAGTGCAACCGGCAGCTAGAGCGTATGTGTGTGCTTCTGAATAGACACGTGTGTGAGTGCAAGTGGCAGCTACTGTGGGAGGAAAACAGGAGATGAGCGCTTTAAGAGAGAGAAAGACATGAAGAGAGGACTGGTGGAACACGCTTTGCTTTATGAATCTGCATAGGGACTTTAAGAACTTCCTGAGAGAGAGAAAGAGTGAGAGAGAGAGGGAGGAAGGAAAGAAAGAGAGGAGGGGGAGAGGAATGTGGGGGTTTGCTTATAGGATTAAGTGTCTTGAAGGCGAAATGGGAAGCGGATCACACGTGGAAGTCTGCAAGGATCTGGAGGACTGAGTGCTGTTCGGGTGTCCTCCCTCTCTTTCCAAGAGGCGGAGAGCAGGATGGTGCGACCCTTCACTTCTAGTTTTTCTCAGCATGAGGACTCTCTGACTCTGTGAGTTTGGGGATTAGTTAGCATTGTTTGATTGACGGCCAGAGGCTCCTGATGGAGCAGGAGCTAGGAGCAGGTTCACAGGACAGGGAAGAGGTCACAACCTCTCTGGCCTCCACGTCTGCATCTTCATCCAACTCTGAACTTCCATCCAACCCCCAGCCTGAGGGGGAGAGAGTCGCGGTGGGTCGCCGGCATAGCAGCAGGACTTTTACTGGGTTACGGCTGTTTGGAAGGAGGTGAGTCGAACACGCACCTGATGAGTGTGTTATGAGCTCCTAGTGCACTAGTCTTTGTCTATGGGTAGATGTAAAGGAAGATTGCATACTTATGAGAACTTGCGGAGAGTACGTGTTCGCAAGTTTCCATTCAATGTTTCCATCTCAAACCTGAGCCTTGTACTGTGTGTTTGCAATAACACATCGTGTCTGTAACCCTGTTTATGTTACCTAGCCAGACAGTGACTGTGTGCTTGCTCACTGACACTTTGTGTTGTGTTCTGGCTGGGCTGAGTTTTGGTGTTCTGGCTGCTTCAACTAATCAATGAAATTGAAAATATTCAAGATAATTGGATTTGATTATTGATTAATCATGTTTGTGAACACTGAATTGGACTGAAAACACCCATCAGTCATGTCAGTTTTTTTTCTATTTCTATGGAAAAATGCATCTAGAAAACATCACAGGATGCAGAGAATTAGCTGCTTTGGGAAGAATACACAACTGAAATTGCATGAGAATGCTCCATATTTAATGCTTCAAAACAAAAACATTATAGTTTAACTCGGCCTAATCTGTTATGCATTTCCTCAGCGCATAACTTCCTTTTTACAGTTTTATTCTTTAAATTTGAGAAAGTCACATGAATATTTCCATTTTATATAAAGGCTCGTTCTGGCAACAAGTGCATCTCGGTTAAGCTCCACGGACCTCAGTGAAAGAGTGCTGGCATGGACAAGCAAATCAAACAGACAGCGCACAATAGAATGAGTAAAATTCTGACAAAATTGTGTTTTTGTAAGATATTGTTAGACTATTTTTATGAGAGCAATAACAGTAAAGGGACTATTGTAATTGAGTATAAATGTGATATGTTCAGATGAGTTAATGTGTGTTCCTCCTACCACTACCCATAACATGTTAGTAAGTGTTTTTGTTTTTCTGAAGTATCATTTTCAGTTTAGAGATTTTAACTTCTACTTCCAAATGGCAAACAATCCTTTGCACATTTAATTATAGTTACATCCACTATAATTGTTTTGATTTCTTTAAAACTGCACATTGTTTGAAGGGACAACAATGGACATGATGTAGAAAAACAATTTAGTAAAAAATGGATTCAAATTAAGGTATTATTATTATTATTTTTTTATTCATTATTTTTGGATTTTTTTCATCCCTAGTTCCTTCATTCCTTTTTTGTCTTTAATCCAACTGAAATCATACCAGTCTGGTTTTTGTGAAGTTGCACTTACACTAACAGACCTAGATAATGTGATTGTAGCTTGGCTTCGTCCAGCATATACACGTGTTAATCACACTACAGTTGACCTTGCACGCTTACTCCTAAAGACAGAGGTGATTAATTAATCATTCAGACATTCCATTAAAGGGTTAGTTCACCCAAAAATGAAAATTAGCCCATAAATTACTCACCCTCAAGTCATCCTAGGTGTATATGACTTTCTTCTTTCAGAAGAATCCAGTTATATAAAAAATTGTCTTTGATCTTTCAAGCTGTTTAATTGCACTCAGCTGGTGTTGCATGCATCAGTCCAAAAGAAGTTAAATAAAAAGCACCCATCCATAAAAATGTATCTCACATGGCTCCGGGGGGTGAACAAAGGCCTCCTGTAGCGAATCGATGCGCTTTTGTAAGAGAAATATCCATATTCAAAACTTAATGATCACTTTAATATAGCTTGCACCAACAGTTGTACATGGAATCAGTTCCGGGAGGATGATGTATGAGTTCAGCGTTGCGCATGTGCCTGTGAATCTCGTGAAAACCAACGTTTGTTAACAGGAGCAAAGGGAGCAAAGTTTCCTTACTTTAGCAAAGGAAAACCAGTCTCCTCTTGGCTCATATCGAAATGCTCTGACATTCTTCTTTACAAATCCTCGTTTTGTACTTCTAATTAGTGACCGTTGTTTTGTTTTGATCTCTCCCCTGCGCTTCTGCGTTCGTCACTTCTGAGCGGCACATGCGCAACACCAACCTCATACGTCATCAGCCCGGAGCTGCTTCTGTGTACAACTGTGTACAAAGTGATTATTACATTTGAATATGTATATTTTTCTTACAAAAACGCATCAATTCACTACAGGAGGCCTTTGTTCACCCCCCGGAGCCGTGTGAGACACTCTTCTTTTTTTTATGGATGGGCGCTTTTTATTTAACTACTTTTGGACTGATGCATGCAACACCCGCTGAGTGGCATTAAACAGCTTGAAAGATCAAAGACTATTTTTAATATAACTCCGACTGGATTCGTCTGAAAGAAGAAAGTCATATACACCTAGGATGACTTGAGGGTGAGTAATTTAATGGGCTAATTCACATTTTTGGGTGAACTAACCCTTTAAGTGTTGTGTCACAGAGAGACCGACAGAAGGCTGTAGCTCTAATATGCAAAACCTGCTGTAGCTCAATGTAAACATATTCACTGATTCTGAGAGAAGGTGAGCATTGTGACAAGATTGTGTGTGTGTGAATGTGGATACGTTTACTCCACTATACTTAAGAGGCAGGTTGTAGATTTAGGATTTTTTGAGTTGGTATATCACTTGATTATTTACTTATATTTTGTTGAGAGTGTGAGATAGTAGTGTGCTTGCAGAGAGTCTAACCACACGCTCTTTTGATTGGCTTGGATATGTGATTGATTTTGTTATGGTTGATGTCTGGTGTGGACAGACAAATCACTTGTCATATCACATCTAGTTATACTGGCCATCCTTCCAGGGTGTTTCCCTTCAGCCCAACAGTAGTATGTATAGCATGTTTTCAGTAGAGCGTGTTTGCTCTATTGTAAACGTGAATGTGTTTGTGTGCGTCTGTGTGTTTGTGACTCTCACAAACCCTCGGAAATCAGAGGTGGGACTCTATCCTGGTTCTGCTGCGGATTAGTCACCATCTATTTTTAATCTGGTTTCCTACTATTCATCAAACGGTTTCAAAGAGCAAACAGAACATGATGGACTGATAAATGAGTGAGAGAAAGAGAGAGAGAGGTGGAGGTAGATGGTAGGTCATGCAATCTTATCCTATCCTACATATGCAGAATATGCTTCAAACTGTCTTAACTTAATGATGCAGAACATGAAGAGATCACGGAGTTGTCATCAAGTGTGGCAGAATGGGAGGATTTGCTCAGTTAAAATGATGCACGTTAATGTTAGCTCTATAAGGTTTGACAGAAGCTCTTTCAGCATGGCAACATTTTTATCACCTCTATTATCTCGCGCCTTCTCAGCTCTGCATGTGTTCCCTCTGAGGAGACGGCTCCTGCTGTGTGCTTTAGTGTGTGTGAGTGTGTCGAGCTTATTAATTGATGTATGAAGAAGATGATCAGAGATGTGAGAAGAGGATGTCAATCAGACTGAATTATTAATTTTCTCTGGTAGAGCTCGGTTTCTGTGGGATCAGTTTCTTTTCAGACAGATCACAGGAATAATTAAGACTACAGCTACCAAAGCGGGTATACAAGTGTGTATGTGTGTGAATTGTGAAATGAGCATGTGTGTTTTCACTGCTTGGTATGTGAGATCACACTGAAGAAATGAACAATCAGCTTTTTCAAGAATGGACATCATTTGTATTTTTACTTCCTCTGCTCACATACTCTCTCTCTTGCTCTGTATTTGTTTATTCTGTAATTTTGTTTGTTTACATTTCCATGTCTTTGTAAACAATCTCAGGCAGGGTTAGTTATGAAACCCCGCCCACTGTTTGTTTGTTTTGGTTTACTTTATTTGTTTAAATCTCAATTGAGTTTACAGCTAGAACTTCTGTGACATCAGAGATGACGTTAAGCACAAATGAAAGTGAGTTGGTTGTGGTATGTGTATGTGTAAATACATTAGCCTTAAGCCCGATTCCAGTAATTGTTTCTCATATGGACGTCTGTAAAAATAAATTTACATATCAACTCAGTGATAAAACTCATTGATTCGGATGGCGATCTATTCACAGTGGAGGAGCGAGTTCTGTGATTCTACAAACCCGGGAATGTGCTGCTCACGTGGCCAGTCACCTGATTGTCTGCTGTAAATAAAATGAATTTTTACAAATGTATTCTTATTATTGTGTAAAATGTATTTAAAAATACTTATTATTATGTAAATTGTATTATTATTATGATTCCAAGCATATTTTATAATATATAATCCTATTTATTATTTGATTATTTAAATCTCCTGTTTAAAAATATGAAAATTGACGCACTATTTTTTTTTTACAGCAGACGCGTTTTACACATTTTTTTAATTGTATTGCATACCTGCTGCTGCCACATAATAAAGACCCATTTTGAATGTTTTCGTGCTTTTCTTCTTTTTCTGCTCCCAGTCGCTGTGGTGGAGAAGTTATGAAGTATTGTTATTTTAAATACTTTCCAGCATTTCAGAAATAAATATGTATGCAAATTACACTGAAGTAGGCTACAACGTTAACTTACAGTGTTCGGGAGTGCTCCAAAAGGGTTTAAACACTGAATTTTGAATCGATTTCTTCTCGTAAACTCAGAGATGTGGATTTGGATGGCAATTAAATTACCACAAGACCTTGGTGTTTTTGTCAAAAAACAGTAGGTAATTCGGCCGGGGGTTTTTACGGGGGTGGTGAGAGAAAAACACGGACATCCTGGATTCGGACAAATCACTTACGTCCCCCTGAGGAACAATTACCGTCCGAATAGGGCTTTAGAGTGCTTTAGAGCATGATGAGATATTTCTGATCATGTCCTGGAACTCTCTGCTGTAAAACCGTAAGTTCTTCTGGGTCACCATGGCAAACCTGTGTTGGGCTGGAAGAACGCAAAGACGCATTCGTCATGTCAGATTCCAGCTATCTGGGTCATCTCCACATATAACCCTGTGACGAGTGACAAAAAAGCCATGTGATGGGAACTTTTGACAATACTGACTCATGTTTGTGTCAATGTCTGATGCCCTCTGTGTCTGCTCATATTCTTATAAGTGTGTGTGTTTTGACTTCCACTGACTAATTTGCATGCTGCTGCCCCTGTATTTGGTCTTATACTAAATGAAAATAATACCATTTCTCATGCCATTTAATAATTATAATATTTTTTTATTCCAACCAAACTCTGTTGCAAATATATCTTGAAATAAGCAACTCATAAGTACTTAGACTGATTTAAGTCTCACAAACTTTGAGTAGCTGCACTGCACAATAGTGGTACGCGAGGTTGAGTAAAGGAATCAGATGTTCAGAATTCAGTACCCTCTAGGCTGCTACTAGTGATTTCAGTGATTGAGTCAGTCAGTAGACAGATTCAAACTGATAGCTCAATAGTTGTAGACAAGTTTGTGAGTGTTATAGTGAAATGATGCCATATGTTACCTGCTGTATGTAGCTGTGATTCTTTTGGCCTATAGCTGTGGTGTCAAACAGGCTGGGCTAAATTTGTGCCACAAGAAGCCAGATCCAACACCTCCAGAACTGGATCTGGCACCAGTTTCAGTTCATCTCCCACACCAAACGCCATTGATTTGTGCTATGACTTGTATGCATGTTTCACTAAAAATTAAGCACTTAATTATTTACGTTGTCAATAAGTTATGTAATTCTGAAAATGTTCTAAATTCACAGAACAGGCAGTCTGAAAAATATATTTATGCATAGACTCTAATGCACTTTTTAGGAAATGCTGTCAGCTCACCTTTTGTGCATAAACTTATGCCGAGTTCACACTGCATGATTTTAGCCTGATTTTTCACTAGCCGACAGGTTTTGCGAAATCGCCGACAAATGCCCGAAATCGGAGGCAAATCGGTGCTCGTTCACACGAGTGACAATCACGCAGTGTGAATTATCAAAGACGCGATCTGAGGGAATCGTCAACATATTTTTCTCTCTATATATTTTTAATAATTCCAGTCTCGCTCGAGAACTCCGGTCTGACGCACGCGGGTTCTGGCATTATTTCCTTATAACTTCTCGCATGTGTTTTGTTGGGAAACGTAGTTTGCGGACCAGACAGAGCTGTCGACGATTCTTCCTATTGTGAAGTCATGCAGTGTGAAACCCCCTGTCGCCGATCCATCGTGCAGTGTGAACACAGCAGCAACTGAATGCTACCCCAGATAGTCACGCAGTGTGAAAACAACGACGAACCGACGAGTTTGAAAATCATGAAGTGTGAACTCGGCATTATTTGTCGAGATATAATCATGAAAAGACTATAATCAGCAATGCGGTCTACTCTGTTTGCAGTGCAGGCAGCTTGATTTCAATGGGAGTGATGCTAAAACACACTGTTTTGTCGTGACACACTTAAACACATTCTTGTCATTTTCTTGAATTTATTTCATTTTAGTGTTAAGTAGCAAAGAGAGATGGATGAGTAAATAAGGAGAATGAATCCAGCATGCTTCCACTATCTTCAGGAGCACTTTCATTTCTGTGTGTGATTAGTAAGAAGTGAGAGATTAGAAAGGACGTGGGGAGGCTGGACAAGATGGACAGAAAGTGCACTTGAAGTCATTTGTGGCATTATACTCTAGCTACAGATTCCTGTGTGTTTGTCGGCACATTCAATTTCTCATTTTAAGTAGAAAGCTCTGTGTTCTTAAAGTTGGACTAAGACGAGAGCTTTAGATCGCAGTGCAAAAACAAAAAAAGAAAAGAGATATACCAGATGTGTAGTAGTAAGTGTGGAACAGAAGATGATCTGTCCTTTCTCCTTTCTGTGTGCTTATCTCTCTCTCTCTCTCTCTCTCTCTGTCTGAGCTTCACGACGGCCCATTCAGAACTGCAGCAGAAGCCAAAAAACTGAGCATCCATCTGTCAGCACCTCACGACCTGGCTCTCCCTGCCAACTGCCCTATTTTACTCTGAGAGAGAGAGAGAGAGAGAGAGAGAGAGAGAGAGATGGAGGGGGGGAGAGCGGAGGAAGGGTTTTGTCAGTTAATTTAGAGTCAGTGTGTGTTTTTCTTATAATAACCACGTCTTGCAAAGATGTGTCTGTGTGGTGTGTGTGTAAATGTGTACGTGATAGCTAGCTCAACAGATTTGTGTGCCTGATATGTGGTATGGCAGTTAGACATCTTAAATGTGTGGATGCACACACACTATGGGCTGCAGTGGTGTGTCTTTTCCTCAACCTCAGAGAGAGAGAGAGAGAGAGAGAGATGAATACTAATGAAGGAAGGCAGTTGTAAAAAAACAGACACTCTGTGTTATTCTGTCAGTGTTGAACAGGAATGCAGCATGATATCAAAGCCATACTGCCAGAAGCAATCCTAACTCACATGGTGGGCTAGTTGAGATCAGGAGTGAGGTGCACCTCAGAACACTTAAAAAATAAAGAAATACACACCTTTCAAAAGTTTGGGGTCAGTAATACTGTATTGCAGTAAATTGTGAATATTGTGAAATATATTGTTTTTGTGCAATTCAGGATTCTTTGATGAAAAGAAAATTCAAAAGACCATCGTTTGTTTTAAATAACAAACATTTGTAATATGTCTTACTTTTGAATGGTATAGTGTAAATTAATAAAAAAAAACACCAATATACTATATTTGCTATTAAATAAATGATCCAATTTAAATATATAACAATACATCGCAACTGAATTTGAAATCAGTGGAAACATTTTATGACCCTGTATTGATTTCTAGCAGGTAGAGAAACTTTTTTTCATAGACCGGTCGCTTTACTTTCTTCTATGGTGCAGACGGCACCATACAGCAGCTGAAGCGAGAGGGAAGCATAGTGGGAGCCGCATAGAAAAGTTACCTGCTACTGTAGGTCACTATTCATTTTCACTGAGAGGGCTGGAACGGATAGTGGGCGTAATGGTGTGAAAATGCTGTGGTTGAGTGAGAGAAATGCATGTGTGGGCGCCCCAGAGAACACTGCTGATCTAGGATATCGCCTATACCAGGACCCTACCTCAGCTTACATGGGTCTTGTGCTGCTGTTAAAATGGAGATCTGTGCACAGATCCTGCTCAGTAGTTCTCCATCAAAGTGGCTTTAAGTTAAGTCTTCAGTTATTGTTCTTTATTTCTTTTTTAATATTTACTCAACACTTGTGTTACAATTCTTAAAAAACAATTGGGTACCTGCCAAAAAATAAATAAATTCAGTTGCGTTTGTCAACAGTGTACAGAGTTAACAGACTAGACTAAAGCAAGAGCTGGAGTGCCTGTGTAACAACCATCTCGGCCTGCTGCTCGAACATGACTGATAGTGATTGTGTTCTAAAGTATAAGAGCTCTTGGATAATGGATTAACTCAACCAAAACCTGCACTGCCTGATTTAGATTAGGCATGAAGTGCTGGTTTTATATTGCTCAGTGTTATATTGATGAACTAAAGCATCAAATAAAAACACACAGGAGAAGAACACACACACACACACACAGAAGGTCCAGATCTATGAGTAGTAAATCATTGTTCACCGTTTGTGACTTATAGCAGCTTGTATGTGTGTAAAGGTGGATGTGTGTGTGTGTGTGTAAGTTAATGGGACGGAGGTTGGGACTGAAACTTGTCTGTTCTCTGTCACTCTCTTTTATCTAATTTTTTGCTACCACTCTCTTTCGAAATGAAGTGATTTAATATCTTGCACTAAAGAGGATAATGTTCTTTGTCATGATTTACAATACTTCAAGCAGCAACCTTATCAGAATGATTAAAAAAATAATAATAATCATGCCAAGTAGCAAGTTTTAAATAACCTTTTTTCTAGTAAAAACTGTTTTAATCATTAAGGGATTTAAAATTTTAATTTGAATAAATGGGGATTCAAGCTTCAAAAAGGTCGATAAAAATATTATAAAAGTGGCCCATATAACTTATGCAATATATTCCAAGTCGTATGATGACTTTGCGTGACAGAAATTTACATTTGCCATTCAAAAGTCTCTTGTGAAAATGCTTCAACTGTATTTAGCATTTTTCTAATCTAATGTGTTTTTTTCCCCTTTATAAATGATATTGCCTTTATACCTTTGATGTTATTTGATATGTTCCCATTCAGTAGAAGCAAAGACATGCTTTTGTGAGCTGTATTGTTAGTTTACTGCAGAATGCGCGGATGTCCTATAACATCCGTGACATATAGTACTTCCTATTTAGATCTAAAAGGGTGTAGATGTGTTTAGAGCCATATGCACACAGTCATACACTGATGTATTTTTGTGTGTTGTGTGTTTGAGCACACCTGTGTTGGTATAAGCAGAAGGTAAGAAGAGGTGTGTCTTTGTCATTAATCACGACATTTCCGCCTGTCTGACAGGTTATGTGTAAGAATAAACACCACCTCTTTACTGATGTGTGCCAGTCTACAGTAGAGTAAATATCAGTGCCATAGAATCAAATGTGATGTTTGGAAATGTTTGAATTACAGCTGGTCTAATCATTAAAAGAAATCACTGGCGTTTGGACAGTTTGATTTCAAGCTAATCAATATTCCTTTCTTTTTCTCTCCCTCTCACTGGTTCTCTTAATGGCTAAATCATCTGTCTTAGGTAAGTATCCATGTCAGTTTGAAAGCATCTGTTCTGCTGACACAGTTTGTAGGTAAAAGGGGGATCTTATATCCTTTCTGTGTGCGTTTAACTTGCATCAGAAGTAGAGTGCCTGTCCTTACTCATTTTTATTCCACTTTTTCACTCTCCCACAGGGTTTTCACAGTATCAGAATTTCAGTAGTCGACACTAGGGATGCAACAATACAGTTAGCCCACGGTTCAATACATCAGTTTTGTAACCACGGTTTTTGTTTCAGTTTGGTTTTGATGGTTTGGCAGTGTTTTGTTGCGATTTGTGATTTAAAATGTATATATAATAAACAGCCGGTTTGTTGTGCGTGTTGTGTCAGGCATGGTAGGGCGGCGAGGGGGGTTCAGACGTCTCGTGCCCCTCATAAACTTTATGACCAGATCATGCTTTCCCACTGAGCAACCTTCCAGCTGAGCGTGAAATAGCGGCCACATAAACTTTAAATGTGGATGGTGTCCGCCTGTCATCTACTCCTGTAAAAAGCTGAAGCTGCCTGTCCTGCTGAAATAAAAGCCTTCTCCACGATGTGCACTTTCATCCGACAAGGCTTCGAGGGAAGAGTCGCCTTCAAATTTCCAGCCTCTAAACGAAGGGCAGATGTGTGCCGCTACCGCCTTTTCAATGGGGGGAAGCTTGGCATAACCTCAGTGGTCTGTCCCATCTACAGTAGTGAGCAGAGTGGAAATCAGAAGCATGGGCTGGGCCAAATGGGGGGGGGGGGGGTGGCA
>NW_015505687.1:1030860-1073178 GCF_001515645.1 Sinocyclocheilus grahami
GGGGGGGGATTGCACATGACTGTGCAATCTCTTCAATAATCTCAGGATGTCATGAAAGAACGGCTTGGGTTTTGTGGGGTGGCGGCACGAGTGCAGATACCAGTCGTTCAGTCAGCTGTGCGGCGGCTTGGCGGGAGGAGATGACTCCAGACCTAACTCTTCCACTGCTTTAGTGAGAATGCACAGCAGTTCGTCATCCCCGGCGGCTGCCACGTGCTCGTTCACCTCACTATGTGGCACCATCGATTCTGGAAAAGGACTCCGTGACCAGTCCACTCTCTCCGAGGCTGTAGTAGACATGGCGTCATCATCGTCATCCTCCGGTGTGCCAAAAGACACCAATCCGCGAACTCCTTCAGAGGGGCAGAGGGAGTCTTCAGCATAAACAATGGGCTCAGGTGAGCACAAGGCACACGGGATCTGGGCCGGCGTGAGCTCGTCTCCCGAGTGAGCGCCCTCCAGCTGGTGCTGCTTCTTTCTCTGCGGCAGAAACGATGGCAATGCATAGGGGTCAAAAGGGGTCTTAACGCTAATTTCTTCACAATGGGATGAGAGAACCAGACCCATCCATCGCCATTTCTGCATGGGCACGACCCTGGCAAAGTACACACGAGTCATGCCCATCCGGGAGCTCAATAGGTCCCGTGCAGGAACGGCACTCTTTCAAAGCCATCTCTTTCAAACTCATCGTGAAGTTCGCCGTAACGCAAAAAGGGAAATAATCCACTTTGATGAGGCATTGATCAGTGGCAAATATGGGCTCAAGTAGACAGGAGAAAGGAGGAGGAAGAATCATGAAGGAGAAAGATTCTAATGCAGTTACGTCATCAGCGATTTTATATAGTGGGAATCCCCGCTCTTTTTTCGCATGCTTGAACTTCATTGGCCGGCGCGATGCGCACGGTGCCTTTCAATAGGGCTTCAGTATTCTAGAAGACATTTACATTACATTTAGTCATTTAGCAGACACTTTTATCCAAAGCGACTTACAAATGAGGAAGAAAGGGAGTTTCCCCAGCTTTGACCCAATGTCGAGAGAACCGAACTCGAAAGGGTTCGTAATTCACAAGCCCATATTGAACTGTGGACATCATACCAAATGGTTCAATATTATATTGAGAAAAGCATTCCTAGTCGACACCAATAGCAGTTCCCCACACTATTATATCACCACAAAAACTAATTTGCTATTGAAAATGTCCTTTATATGTAAATATATCTTTTATAAAAAATATTTTGTGTGAATGTTTTATGTACAAGGTTTTATTTGCATTCAGTTTCTATGTAAATATATAGTTACATGTAAATATGAACAAAAACACCCTTCAAGTGTTTTAAATGAAATAAGTATACAGTAATGTTTGAAGGTTTGGGGTCAGTAAGATTTTTATATATTTTTTTTATAGAAAATAATTTAACACTTTAGATTAGGGAACACATTCACTTTTAACTCTTTAAGTTTTCCTAAAATAAACTCCTAATATGCTGCTTATTAATAGTTATAGTTTTATGGTACCCCTGTTGAAACCGTGATACTGTGACATTTAGGTTATTTTTCCTAACCGACAACCGACGCTCGTTAACCGATTGTTAACCGTTAACCGACAAGGTTATTTTAAATTAGAATTGAATTAAATTAGAAGTGTCTGTGAAATGAATAAACAAATAAATAGGCTTATATGAGAATCATATTTTTACTTAAATTATAAATTAAGAAAATGAAAGAAATACAAGTAGCCTATGCAGAGTTTCGTTTCATTTTTGTGCTGTGCGAAAGGAAACAGACGGCAGAAAGTGGCATCCTATTTTTCTTTAGGCTTATTTTACAAAAGCACAAAGATTAGCTTTTATTGTGAATGCACACAAATAAAGGCAAACCTTTTACAATTCCGATTATCTTTAGGACTAAAAGGAGTAGTTTCTTCCACTGTTAAAAGGAAAAAATTCAAGTGATTGTGCCGGCGCCGCAGGCATGCACAGTTAAGCATTGCTATCTTGACACTGCAGCCTGTTCATTATCATAATAAAATACAGTCAGTCAAACATATGGGAAAAAACTATATAGTAAAAAAAAAATTTACTAAAAAATATGTAGTAAAATCTGTTAAGCCTTTAAGTGTCATCACTGTACCGTCGTGCTGTTATGCAAAACATTTAGTTTTACATGGATATTGGAACGCGAGTGAAGTACATAATAAATAATAATTTGCCATTCAAATACATCGCGAATACGGAAATATTTAATTTTGTGTGGAATGAGAGACCCAACGTTGGTTTCAGTTTTGTTTTAACCTAAATGAATTAGTTTTGACTTGTCATTTATATTGCTATAGCTTCTTATATTTTTAATTCTTTAATTCTTGTATACTGTTATTTGAAAGGATTTGTTGTGGCGTGAGGGGAACTAAAATAGCCTAGCTATGTTTACAGTGTTTATTATAATGTTTGTAAACATTTTGCGTCGGCATTAGGCCTATTTCTGAATGAAATAATAAAATGTGACTTACGTTTTTTTCCCCCTGAAAAACACATTTTTTATACGCGTAGCGTATTTTAACTATGCAGCAAACCGTTTTACATATTTTGAAAAATTACTGAAAAAATAAATAATTAAATGAATTTTTAAACCATTTAACTGATTGTATTAATTGGTCAAAATTCTTACCGTCGGTTAAACGGTTAAAATGAACATTCCTTGTGACTATTCTTCTGCTCCTGAGAGGGGCACCAGTGATGAGTGTAAGACAATTGTGTGAAAATGAGAATATTCTGTTGTCTAAAAAGAGCGTTTTCTTCTGTTGACCATGTTTAAAATCTCATTACTACATCAAAGATGAAGCAGGGATGCTTGTTATGGAGTAAACGATCTGGCCTGTTAAGTGAGATCTGTAAGATGGATTGTGTTTATAGATGTAACCAGACAGAATCAGGGTGATCAATATCTACCACTTTCTCTGAAGCAAGGGATCTTGGTCATAATCAGACCTAGATGAATTTCGTTTGCTAAAAGCTCTGCCATTGTAATGGCTGATCTTACAACAGTCATAAAAAGATTGAGCTTTTTAACAGCATGTTAGCCTCCATGACGTGTGTCTCTAGAGGGTCTGAGTCTCTCTTTCACATTAGACTAGGGCTGGGTATCATTCAAAAATGTTTGATATCGATACCTTGACTTCATTACCGGTTCCTGAACGATACTTTTTTCAATACCAATTTTATTAAATCTGTTTTAACAAGATTACATTAAACATTACCTCAAAAAACGTTGGTTTATTTTTTTCAGCGTGTTGGCGCTTTTACAGACTCGATGACTCCTGAGCCACTGCACAAAGGAACAAAATGTAACCAAAACAATAAATCAGTGCAAATAGTTTTAATAAAGTTCAAATAGTTTTCAGTTTCCACATCTTTTAGGATCACGAACGTCTATTTCACTTCCTCGTTTAGTTTTGGACATATGAAACCCAGGAAAACATTTATACAGATGAAACCTGAAGCTAATAAACACGATTACAACGGTGTATGATTTGTATGTGATTTTCATGAGATTCTGCCTATTTTAATAACAATACAGGGTATTACATGACAAATGCTAAGCAGGTGTAGCGATTAGCGTTATAAAAGGCTACAAATAGCATATTTCAGCAATATTAATGGCCAAAACACATTAGATTGCAATCAGAAGTTATTTACAAACACTCGATGGTGGTTTAAAGTGAGTAAAAGCATAGTATATATCTTATAAATTGTTTTATGTAGCATGATGCTACAATGTGCATGAATGGTCACGTAATGCATGTGGACGGAGATCTTTTCTGAAACGCCAGTATGGATGAGAAAAATGAAAACACACTAGTGTAAATGTAGCCTTACATCACTTACACACTACAGCCTCATGTGTGAGCCAAGTCTCTGGGCGTAACCGGCGTAAACGAGTGTTTTACCTGGATGTCTCACTAGAGCACGTGCTGCATGCATATTGGCTCACTGACGTTGATGAGATTAGCCCCTTAGGTATCAAAATTTAGTCGGTGCCTAGAAAGTATCGAACTCAATACCCCCAGCCCTTCATTAGACTGACCTGTGACCATGGAGCCCGAATAAGAGGTCTGTTTGCAGGATGTTGAAGCGTGGTGTTAACCGTGATACTGTGACATTTAGGTTATTTTTCCTAACCGACAACCGACGCTCGTTAACCGATTGTTAACCGTTAACCGACAAGGTTATTTTAAATTAGAATTGAATTAAATTAGAAGTGTCTGTGAAATGAATAAACAAATAAATAGGCTTATATGAGAATCATATTTTTACTTAAATTATAAATTAAGAAAATGAAAGAAATACAAGTAGCCTATGCAGAGTTTCGTTTCATTTTTGTGCTGTGCGAAAGGAAACAGACGGCAGAAAGTGGCATCCTATTTTTCTTTAGGCTTATTTTACAAAAGCACAAAGATTAGCTTTTATTGTGAATGCACACAAATAAAGGCAAACCTTTTACAATTCCGATTATCTTTAGGACTAAAAGGAGTAGTTTCTTCCACTGTTAAAAGGAAAAAATTCAAGTGATTGTGCCGGCGCCGCAGGCATGCACAGTTAAGCATTGCTATCTTGACACTGCAGCCTGTTCATTATCATAATAAAATACAGTCAGTCAAACATATGGGAAAAAACTATATAGTAAAAAAAAAATTTACTAAAAAATATGTAGTAAAATCTGTTAAGCCTTTAAGTGTCATCACTGTACCGTCGTGCTGTTATGCAAAACATTTAGTTTTACATGGATATTGGAACGCGAGTGAAGTACATAATAAATAATAATTTGCCATTCAAATACATCGCGAATACGGAAATATTTAATTTTGTGTGGAATGAGAGACCCAACGTTGGTTTCAGTTTTGTTTTAACCTAAATGAATTAGTTTTGACTTGTCATTTATATTGCTATAGCTTCTTATATTTTTAATTCTTGTTCTTCTAAATACTGTTATTTGAAAGGATTTGTTGTGGCGTGAGGGGAACTAAAATAGCCTAGCTATGTTTACAGTGTTTATTATAATGTTTGTAAACATTTTGCGTCGGCATTAGGCCTATTTCTGAATGAAATAATAAAATGTGACTTACGTTTTTTTCCCCCTGAAAAACACATTTTTTATACGCGTAGCGTATTTTAACTATGCAGCAAACCGTTTTACATATTTTGAAAAATTACTGAAAAAATAAATAATTAAATGAATTTTTAAACCATTTAACTGATTGTATTAATTGGTCAAAATTCTTACCGTCGGTTAAACGGTTAAAATGAACATTCCTTGTGACTATTCTTCTGCTCCTGAGAGGGGCACCAGTGATGAGTGTAAGACAATTGTGTGAAAATGAGAATATTCTGTTGTCTAAAAAGAGCGTTTTCTTCTGTTGACCATGTTTAAAATCTCATTACTACATCAAAGATGAAGCAGGGATGCTTGTTATGGAGTAAACGATCTGGCCTGTTAAGTGAGATCTGTAAGATGGATTGTGTTTATAGATGTAACCAGACAGAATCAGGGTGATCAATATCTACCACTTTCTCTGAAGCAAGGGATCTTGGTCATAATCAGACCTAGATGAATTTCGTTTGCTAAAAGCTCTGCCATTGTAATGGCTGATCTTACAACAGTCATAAAAAGATTGAGCTTTTTAACAGCATGTTAGCCTCCATGACGTGTGTCTCTAGAGGGTCTGAGTCTCTCTTTCACATTAGACTAGGGCTGGGTATCATTCAAAAATGTTTGATATCGATACCTTGACTTCATTACCGGTTCCTGAACGATACTTTTTTCAATACCAATTTTATTAAATCTGTTTTAACAAGATTACATTAAACATTACCTCAAAAAACGTTGGTTTATTTTTTTCAGCGTGTTGGCGCTTTTACAGACTCGATGACTCCTGAGCCACTGCACAAAGGAACAAAATGTAACCAAAACAATAAATCAGTGCAAATAGTTTTAATAAAGTTCAAATAGTTTTCAGTTTCCACATCTTTTAGGATCACGAACGTCTATTTCACTTCCTCGTTTAGTTTTGGACATATGAAACCCAGGAAAACATTTATACAGATGAAACCTGAAGCTAATAAACACGATTACAACGGTGTATGATTTGTATGTGATTTTCATGAGATTCTGCCTATTTTAATAACAATACAGGGTATTACATGACAAATGCTAAGCAGGTGTAGCGATTAGCGTTATAAAAGGCTACAAATAGCATATTTCAGCAATATTAATGGCCAAAACACATTAGATTGCAATCAGAAGTTATTTACAAACACTCGATGGTGGTTTAAAGTGAGTAAAAGCATAGTATATATCTTATAAATTGTTTTATGTAGCATGATGCTACAATGTGCATGAATGGTCACGTAATGCATGTGGACGGAGATCTTTTCTGAAACGCCAGTATGGATGAGAAAAATGAAAACACACTAGTGTAAATGTAGCCTTACATCACTTACACACTACAGCCTCATGTGTGAGCCAAGTCTCTGGGCGTAACCGGCGTAAACGAGTGTTTTACCTGGATGTCTCACTAGAGCACGTGCTGCATGCATATTGGCTCACTGACGTTGATGAGATTAGCCCCTTAGGTATCAAAATTTAGTCGGTGCCTAGAAAGTATCGAACTCAATACCCCCAGCCCTTCATTAGACTGACCTGTGACCATGGAGCCCGAATAAGAGGTCTGTTTGCAGGATGTTGAAGCGTGGTGTTTTAATATATAGACATTCAGATGCACTGACTTCTGTGTTTATGTTTGTATGTGGAACTTGTATTGTGTTCTCTTTTTCAGACAGTCATGCATACTTCTGTTTTTTAAGTTGTGGGATTCCATTTCAGGACACACACACCTTTGCGGATTGTTAGGTTAGATTAGCATTCTCTCCTGAAGTTGTTGCATTATGCTGTTCTTCTCCAGAGGGTGTGTGTATGTTTTTGTTGAGCTTGTTTATGTGGCATGTTGAGGCAGCAAAAGAGAGGGTAATGTTGGTAAGGATAATGTCCTTTCCCAAACAGCAGAAATTAGAAGTTAGCTTAATCTGACAAGAAGAAGAATCTGTCTAGAATCTAACCTGTCATTAGAATAACTGTTGTATGGAAACAATAGAGGTTTGTGGTATGGTCACATTTAGATAATTAGGTAAAATACTCTTTAGGGCTGGGTATATGGATTTCCAAATTTGATGAAAATGTACAGCGTCAGTGTGATTCAGTATAATTCTCAGGACATTATCCTGGTGCACTACACATTACGTTGTGATATGCTGCCATCTGGTGGATATGTATAACTGTTGCAGAATGGAAATGGTATACAATACCATTCAAATGTTTTGGGGTTGTAAGAATTTTTAAAATATATATATTTTTAAAAGGCTCGTGCTTATTAAGGATGCATTTATTTAATCAAAGATACAGTAAACACTGTAAAATTGTGAAATAATATTTACAATTTAGGCTACAGCTGTTTTCTATTTAAATATATTTTAAATAGTTATTTATTCCTGTGATGGCAAAGCTGAATTTTCTGTAGTCGTGACTCCAGTCTTCAGTGTCACATGATCCTTCAGAAATCAATCTAATATGCTAATATGGTGCTCAAACATTTCTTATTATTATCAATGTTGTGTAGCTTAATATTCTCATTGAAATGAGATATATTTTTCTTCATGGTTTTTGAAGAAGGTTCAAAAGAACAGGATTTATTTAAAATGTAAATCTTTTGTAACATTATAAAATGAGTTGTCACCTTTGATCAGTTTAATGCATCCTTAGTGAATAAAACTCCAGCTTTTGAACAGTAGTCTATGTAACTCGGCATTTTGTGATGATCATATTGAGAGGAGTTTGATTTATTTTAGAGATGCACCAATTGCATTGCAATTTTCTTGGCCATTTCCGATTTCGGTTTATTTGTTTATTTTGTGACCTGCCGATATTTTGCTGATTCCGATTTTCTTTCTAAGAACTATAATTGATAGGATACTGTGTAGCTTAATATTCTCATTGAAATGAGATATATTTTTCTTCATGGTTTTTGAAGAAGGTCCAAAAGAACAGGATTTATTTGAAATGTAAATCTTTTGTAACATTATAAAATGAGTTGTCACCTTTGATCAGTTTAATGCATCCTTAGTGAATAAAACTCCAGCTTTTGAACAGTAGTCTATGTAACTCGGCATTTTGTGATGATCATATTGAGAGGAGTTTGATTTATTTTAGAGATGCACCAATTGCATTGCAATTTTCTTGGCCATTTCCGATTTCGGTTTATTTGTTTATTTTGTGACCTGCCGATATTTTGCTGATTCCGATTTTCTTTCTAAGAACTATAATTGATAGGATATACAAACAAAAATCTACCTTTTTCAATGCAAAATAATTATTTACATAATAAAATAAATTATTAAACATTACAATTCCCCCAATCTGTACTAAGATACAGATGTTCTCTCACTTAAACAACTCTGAAAATAAAGTGCTCTGTAACTGGAAAGTGGTAGAAATAATTAACTGAAAATTAGTTGCTGAATGTAACAAAACAGAACTGTTACCATTCAGATGAAATCAGTATCAACAAACTCAATATTACCACTGCAGGAAACACAGAAGTTGCATAATGACATTAGATGTATTTACACTTTTTGAGCATACAAATAAGAAATGTTGGGAGAAATGCAATGATACTTTCAAATATGAAACCAAACCACCAGTAGGTGGCGTCAAATGTTTTAATGAGTGAGTCATTTAGTTATTCATTCAACTGATTTGTTCAAATGGCTGATTCATTCAGAAAGGAGGCAAGTGACTGTATTTATGAATGGGTTACTGAATCATTGACTCACTCGATTTGTTCAAACACCACTGTGTGTTGCTCGGAGACACACAACAGTTCTAATGGGGCTTTGATTGGAACAATTTTCTTTGCGAAATTGAGCAAAAACCGTCAATATTGTGTGTAAAATGTAAGTAACTTAATTTTAACTTGTTAAATTGAGCAACTTGTATAAAATCAGTGTCACATTGCAATCGTGTTGATATTCGGGGAAACATCTTTGTTGTGTAATGTTGCTCACCTACATCATATATTGTGAAAATCTTTTTTTTTTTTTGTATCTATGTATCTATAACTTTCTTTAGTTATTTTGTGTGCTGATGCTCTCATTTCTAGTTATTTAAAAAAATCTAAGCTAAAATATAGTTATTTTTGTTATTGACATTTTAACCAGGCCTCTTTGTCCGGTCGGCCAAGTAAAATTCTCTCTCACTCGCCCCTTTAACCTACTTATCCCAAACAAGCGTTAATCGAGCCCTGTGATTCCCCCACGGTTTACTTTGGCCATACACGTATTATTTTTCACTTAATTTACATGATTAAAATACGTTTCTCCCCAGGCTGGCACAAATGGCTCGATTAGTTCCGGCTTTGATGAAGGTCCACCTTCTGAAAAACAAAATGTGTTGTGATTGGTTAGCTGTCCCAGTGCGTTGTGATTGGCGAACAGCTTAGACGGTGTTTCAGTACTGCCACGCCCCCTTGCTCCGTCTTTCAACACAAGCTTTTGGGCGAATCCGGCACTAGTGTTCTCCCTCATGTTGTGGAAGCTGTCCTCAGTAAAATGCGCAGCACGCAATAGCAAATTGGGGTTATAATGCTCAGGGACAGAGATAAAAAATAAATTGCAACCCCTGTTGGTAACACTTTACTTGAAGGGGTGTGCATAAGACTGACATGATACCTTCATAATCATGACATGACACATGTCATGAATATGAAGGAGGTTTTATGCATGTTTGTGACAACTGTCATTAAGTGTCATTCCCTCAGTTATGTCATTTTTAATGCAAATATGACATTATTTGACCTAACTCTACCCCTACCCTTACCCCTAACCATAGCCCATAACAAAGACATCTCAAACAATGTCATCTTTATGTCATCAATGTCAGTAACCCCACTGTTTCCTGACATCATCCGCTTTCGGAAGCCCAAACAAAGACGTTTGGGCATGGAGGTGAAAAAAACAGCGTTTCAGGCGGTCGCGCAGCGTCGCATCACATCTTTAAAATTCAAATGCATTATTTTCTATGAGTGTAGGCACACCGGCGGCACCGTTCGGCGTCTGTCCACGGTGCACAGCTATGTCGTGTTATACTTGTAAGAATTGTTCTAGACATGCCGAAATTTTTACGCTGCAGCACAGCAGCTCTTCTTCTTGGTTTTCTCTGATGCACTAACTCTGCAGCAGCACTTCTTCTTCGTCGTCTCGTCTGATGCACTCACTCAACCAAGCGTTCTAACCACAACCTCGCCCCTCCCCACCCCCCAACCATTCGAATTTCTGTAGGCGGGAATTATTTGATGATTATAATGATATTCCAATGAGCCGCTTTGTGATATCACAAAGCTTGGAAACAAACGCTGTAGTCCAAACGAGCCATTCGCTGTAGTTCTTGAAAAGGGATTTTTAAAAAACAAAATATCTCCCTTTGGAGTGGACTTTGAGATTTGTAACTTTCTAGATCTTTTTTATGCCCAAACATACACACTACACACTGACTAAAATTAAAAAAGTGAAAAAGCATAATAGGACCCATTTAACTTACTGTCAATATGTGTGATTTTAAACCTTCAAGAATTTGTTAGGCAGAGCATGACACGCTATTACACCTGTAACGACAGCTTCTGACCAGCAGGTGCCTCCCTTCCTCAATAGCTGCAACAACCGGTGTGCTCAAATGTGGATATGTGCAGGAGTAGAACGGCTTTTTAGATGGTGTATGAAGATTGAGCTGTCAGCAGATATGACTGACAGCTGCCCTTAGGTGGTATCTCAGATGATTATCGGGTAATGATGTGCTGTGACACCCAGACAGAAGCAGCAACAGTTGCTGTGGGAGATGGTTATCTGAGGTCTGAGACAGCACGTTTAGTTCACACACGGCAAATAAATATACAGACAGGTTTTGCTTGTGTTCCTTGTTTGCGTGGTGACTCACACTCCCTCTCATTCCTCCCACTTCTGCACTCAGAGACGGAGTTCTAAATATAATCTGCTTGTCTGGTTTATGAAATGCTAGTCTAAAACCCTTCTATCTCAAGACTATCAAACCACTGTGCATTTCTTGTGTTGAGCAGTGAAACATTAGCAGCCAGAGAGACTCTAAGCAGCACCTTTACCATATATGGCAGATGCAGATGCAGATGCACGCATGGTTATTCACCTAACGGCTCTTTGGTGAAGCATCTGCATAGAACAGACTTTTGTGTGCACATGCATATCGACAGAGGCAGAGTGAGTAAGTGTTTGTGTGGGTTCAGGTGTGGGGGAAGGAAGTGTACAGTGTGTGTGTGTGTGTGTGTGTGTGTGTGTATGCATGTGTGAATGTTTGGGATAATATAGTTGCATATTATTAGTTTCAAATGGATTCACAGCACCTTAAAGGAACAATCCACAAAATAAGTATTCCGTCTTCATTTACTCACCCTCATGTTGCTCCAAATCTATGGGACTTTCTTTCCTTTCTTTTGTGCAACATAAAAGAAGATTTCCTAGATATGATTAAATTTTTTGTCCATGCAATGAAAGGAAAAGGTGTGTACATGACAATGAGCGTATGTTTTCAAGTTATTGGTTGATTCTGATCTGCATATATGATAGGTTTTTGCGTCAGAGGAAGCATGCTTTGTCAGTAGAATCATGCTGCTGTCTGTGATCCCCCCCCCTCTCTCTCACCAGCTCTCTTTTTGACCCTCCCACTCTCTTAGGGCACACTGCATGCTCTCTCTTTCCCCATCCCCAACCTCCTTTATGTCTCCATTCTCCTCTTTCTCTCTTACTCTCTTCCCCCCTCTCTCTTGCTTTCTCTAAAAGTTTCTGGTGAGGAAAGGAGAAGACGTTTGGATGATTTTGACTCCTCCATCAGGTTGTACATTTACATGACTCTTCTCTTTTGAGAGCTTGATTTTGAGGTTTAGTTGATCTGGAGTTGTAGAGTGCAGTGCTGTGTCCTTTAGACTGTGATTTGTGCTAACGGTGCACGTGTGTGAGTGAGACATGAGGGTTATTAGGGGAGTCTGGTGATTCTCGAATCATCTGTGGCTTAGTTACAGTGACTCTAATCTCATTGCTGTCTGATTCTGTCATCAGCTGTTGCTGCTGTATTTTAACAGCATTGTGTTGTATTGTCCTGTGGTTTGTAGTTGTTTAAAGCCAGGTGTCGTAATCTGTATTATATTTGTTTCAGAGCGAAAATAAGATATTGCAGGCTGCTGTTGTTAGCAGAACTTTTCCTAGCCTTGTGAGTGAAACTCTAAAAATAGTGCACTTATGCATGCACCCTTGTGTTTGTGTATGTTAATAACAGTGGTGGACAGTAACTAAGTAGTTTTACTTCGTTACTGTACTTAAGTACATTTTTCAAGTATCTACTTTATTGGAGTAGTTTTATTTTGAGTAACTTTTACTTTTACTTCACTACATTCCAAAGCATAAGATCGTACTTTTTACTTCACTACATTTCATAAAACTTATTACTCATTATAATATATCACGTGCTCCGAGACGCAGAAGCCATGTCTGATTCATGAACGAACTGATTCTGTTCAATGAACCCGTTAAATCGGTTCGCAAATCGCACCAAACGATTCATTCACAAATTGGAATGATCCGATTGCAGCTGTTCTCGAGTCGACAACTCAATGATTCAAATGATCCGTTTAGTGCGAGTCTCCAGTGAACTGAATTCACAAGTAACAACCGGGAGATCTTGTGAGCATGCGCTAATGTCGAATTTTAGTATTAATGATTGTAACTGAAAATCATATTTAGGTCAAAGTTGTCAGTTGTTTGTGAACTAAATCTGCTATAAAGGGTGATCTGTTAATGCTTGGATGCAGACACATTAACATCAGAGTCTCTATGTTTTAGGTCAAAAAACATTAAAATAACACAGATTAAATAAAAGAACTCATGCACGTTCATCTTCCCCGCTGCTGTAAATTAGCAGTTTTACTAAAATGCTATGCATTTAGCCCTATGTGATGTCTGTTTTTATATTGTTTGTCAGCACACATAGCCTAAGTTACTATGTATCTGGATCAACTAGCCGAGTAGACAAATATTTATTCATAACCATAATGTAAATAAGTCAATAATGTTAGGTGATGCTATCTGTCTAGCTTGCTGGATTACATCTAAGGGAAAAAGAAAGGATGTGTTGTTCAGAATATGGTAACTACAGTAATTATCAAAGTGGGAAGTGATGCCCTCTGGGGGCATTTGTCCAGGGGTGTTTTTACACCACAGACAAGGTTTGAGAAGAAAAAAATCATTATGAAAATCTAATTATATTTTCCTTATTATATTCATTATTTCCTTATTGGTTATTTTGGGAAAATCCCAGGTATTTTGAGCAGTAGGATTATAAAAAAATATATGCTAATATAAAATTAAATGATAAAAGTGGCCTATATAAAACTGCAAAATAAACATTCATCTATCGGTACTTTTTACTTAAGTACATAAAAAATCAAGTACTTTCGTACTTTCACTCGAGTAAAATTGAAAATGGAGTACTTTTACTTTTACTGGAGTAATATTTTATTATACGGATCTGTACTTTTACTCAAGTACTTGATTTGTGTACTTTGTCCACCACTGGTTAATAAGACACTTTGGTACAGTTTGAAAATAAAGGAAAGGCTTTTAACAGAGTCAAGTAAATTATTAAACTACTGTGTTTAAAGGCCACTGATTGTGTGTGTGAGGGAGACATAGAGACTGTCATTTCTAGCATGCTGACAAAGAGATAACTCCTCATTGCAGACTAGATATTTATTTATTTAAAAAAGAGAATAAATTTGACTGTACATTCTGATTGCATGAGCTGCATCTAAAGCCTAATATGCAGATATATTGTACATGTAAGCAATATGGAATGAGAGGCTGTGCTATAGTACTGCGAATATAGTCATTGCAAAAGACCACTGATAGGAATGACACGTAGCAAAGTGTTTTCATCAAGATTAAATTGCGATTTTTACCATGGATAAGTTGTTTTTTTTGGCACTTCTAAATGGGATTTTGAGTACAACTGTGAGCACACACAGTTGGTGGAAAGTTCTACTAAAGAAGACGATGAGAGCAGACTGAATGAATGAATGAACGGTTACAGCATGGGAAGAAATGAGAGAGGAATAGAAACTCAGACAGTGTTCAAAACTGAGACATGACGTGACAGCAACACTCATAGCACATATACTCGGCTACTCAAAGTACAGGATTAGTAAATTTCATGTTTTAGAAACTAATATATGACTAATTACATTTTCTTGACATGTTTATGTGCACATTTTTAAAAGCAAAACACTTTTGAAATGTTCATTAGTCTTTTGTGTGTGTTTGTGTGTGTGTGAACATCTTTAGTAATATTATTTGGATTTTGACTAATCAAACTTTACCTAGTTTTACATACCATGGATAAGTTTTTTTTTTTGGCACTTCTAAATGGGATTTTGAGTACAACTGTGAGCACACACAGTTGGTGGAAAGTTCTACTAAAGAAGACGATGAGAGCAGACTGAATGAATGAATGAACGGTTACAGCATGGGAAGAAATGAGAGAGAGGAATAGAAACTCAGACAGTGTTCAAAACTGAGACATGACGTGACAGCAACACGCATAGCACATATACTCGGCTACTCAAAGTACAGGATTAGTAAATTTCATGTTTTAGAAACTGTAATATATGACTAATTACATTTTCTTGACATGTTTATGTGCACATTTTTAAAAGCAAAACACTTTTGAAATGTTCATTAGTCTTGTGTGTGTTTGTGTGTGTGTGAACATTTTTAGTAATATTATTTGGATTTTGACTAATCAAACTTTACCTAGTTTTACCTATATTTGTTATGGATTAATCCATTTATCAGATGCTTTCAATCCAAAATTGGGGTAATTGAGGGCAAAAAAGGAGCAAATATTCTACCTCTTAATTTTGATTCTCAGTCACCATGCAGACATATGCATAGGAGTGGGCGATATGGCAAAAATATATCACACTTTTTTTTCAGGAAAATCACGATTCATGATTTTATCACAATTCTTTGTCATGTTGGTTTTATTATTTTGCAAGTTGAGCAGTACAGCCAAACTAGTTTCTCTATTTTAAAAACAAAGCCGTACAAATAAAAAAGAATGGCAGATATTTAGGACAAAGTGGACGAAGATAAAAATGTTTGTCATTATTTTGTTATTAATAAAAATACACATTATAAACAAACAGACAGTGCCTCCTTACAGGATGTGTATTTAGCAGTAGCATTAACTGTGTGTACGTTTCACTGTATAAATTATACATTGATCCTTATTAAAGCAACTGTATTAAAGTTCTTCAGTCAAGAGCAGTTAGTGATTTTTCTCTTTGTTTTGTTATTTTATTAACATTAAAGAGAGAGCTCACCCAAACATGAAAATTATTTTATCATTTGCTCACTCTAATGTTGTTTTAAACCTGAATGAGTTTCTTTCTTCTGTTGAACATAAAAGTTATTTTGAAGATTGTGGGAAACCAAATAGTTGCTGGTCCCCAGTGACTTCCGTAGTATTTTTTTTCCTACTATCAAAGCAACTGTTTGGTTACCCACATTCTTCAAAATATCATCTTTTTTGTTCAGCACAAGGAAGAAATTAATACAGGTTTGTTTGGGACAACATGAGAGTGAGTAAATAATAACAGAATTAAAATTTTTGGGTGAGCTATCCCATAAGCGGTAGCATGTTTAATACTGTTAGTCTGCTGTCACTTTAAGACCTGCACGTATATAGTATAAAGGCAAGCATCCATTTTTATCAACTGCTTACTTTAACTTTAGACATAACCAACTGTGTTTATATATAAACCTTGTGTGTTTTTGACAGCATTAGCGTAGTCAGACACGAAAGATAACTTAGTCCAGTAATCAGGCACTGTTTGACAGGTTTTAGTGTGCGCACACTTCAGGTGTACAAGCTCAGAAACAGCGCATGTCAGAACAGCATGCAAATGAAATGTTTAACTGGCAAGGCTTTAAAGCACATGCAAATAATGTGCTTTTGTGATTGCGAAGTGCAGTGTCCTGTAGGGTTGGGTATCGTTTGGGTTTTTCTCGATACCAGTGCCAAATCGATACTTTTAAAACGGTTCCGGTGCCTGAACAGATACCTATTGAAAGAAGAAAAAAAAAATCCCCTCAAAAAATGATGGATTGGCGGGGTTTGTGGGCAGGGCTTCACCTAACAGTATACGTAGCAAGGTTTTTTTTTTTTTTTTTGCTTATTTTGTTTTTATAGTAAGTAAAAAGAAAGAAAACAAGTAGAAAGAATAGGGAAAGCTAGTGTTAGAGGGTCGAGAATAGAAGTAGAATAGAGAGTGCAAATGTTAGAGGGTCAAGTTTTTTAATAAAAAAAAACAAGCAGATAAAATTAGAAGTAGCATTAGAATAGAGAGTGCTAGAGTTAGAGGGTCAAATGAAGATGAAAGAGATGTGTTTTCAGCCGTTTCTTGAAAATATTAAGGACTCAGCTGCTTGGATTGAGCTGGGCAGGTCATTCCACCAGGAGGGAACAGTTAATGTAGAAGACCATGAAAGTTTTATCATGGGTAGAATGCAAAATGTTTCAATGCAAGCATTTCAGTCAAATGTAATTTATGCAATATTTCAAACCTTTAACCCACTTGGGAAAATCAACCCATGGCAAAAGTAGCCCAATTCTGTGGAAAAAACACGGACTTAGCGACCCTGCATCCAACAAGAGCTACCGGAGTCAGCTTTGACTGATCACAGGTCGAGAATAAGGAGAGATGACTGACAAGACCATGCTGGAGTATACGCTTAACAGATTCTGAGCTCATTGACAAATATCTGATCTTGTAAGATGTGCTCACTTTACACAGAGTGCATGTGATCGTGAAATCGAAAGTGAAAGTAAACAGCACAAACGCTCCTTCAAAAATATTTAAATACTCCGCATCCTGAGAGCGGCTCCCTGATGCGCCAAAATTATATACAATATTAGAATGTTTAAAGGTGTGGCCACGAAAATCGCAGGAGCGAAACACATGTTGCGGGAGCAGGCGGCAGTGGTCAGAGAGATTCAGCGGAAGCTGGATTAAGAAAACAGCCGAATCCCGGACATTTTGGGCAATTAAGAAATCCCGGCCGGACGCATTTTTGTAGGTCCAAAAAGAGGACATGTCCGGGGAAAATTGGACGTATGGGTCACCCTAATTTCTAATCTATTGCTAATCGCTGTATTCTTTTAAAAGTAGCATATAGAACATATTTTCTGCCTCATTCTGTGACAAGAAGCCTCATCAGATCACAAAAGGAAGCATTTGACTGGTGTTGTGGAGTAAAAAGGTTATAATGTTCTCTTTTGTTGGACAACAGGTTTAGAAATGTGAATACAAGGGAGGTTTAGCTTTAGGCATTTTAATTTAAGCACGTTTAGCTTAGTTAACGAAAGGCTACCTGCTGCCATCAGAGCAAGTGTAATTACTGCATTCACGCGCTCCTCGGATGCTCTCATTTCCCGAGTTGTGCTTTTAAGTCGGAATGCGAAAACAACATAGACACTCTCGTTACTACAAAGATGTGTTGGATTTGTATTATTAGAGCTTTCCGACTTGTTCACGTGCATTTTCTCAGTTGGAAAATTATTTTTCACGTGCAGTGCCAGTGATGATGATGCTTACGTCCGTTTTGGAGAACCTGAGGACAAATATTTCAATCGATCGCTCAGGCATGGCACCGAAATCTGCATTCGGATTCGGTTCTAGTACATAATGGTTACATAGGTACGGGTTTCGGTACCCAACCCTAGTGTCCTGTGAGTGTAACTCTGCCACTGAGTTAACACTTGATGTGTGTGTATGTATGTTGCGTTGCACAGTATATTGAGACGGAGACTCCAGAACTGTAACTGATAAAATGTGCGCTGTAGCACGATACTACCAATTTTCTTTAAAATCAGATCGTGGAGACATTTTAATCATCCATGATCAAAAATCGTGGTATCGCACACCCCAGAATCAGCCTGTGAGTGTAACTCTGCCACTGAGTTAACACTTGATGTGTATGTATGTTGCGTTGCACAGTATATTGAGACGGAGACTCCAGAACTGTAACTGATAAAATGTGCGCTGTAGCACGATACTACGAATTTTCTTTAAAATCAGATCGTGGAGACATTTTAATCATCCATGATCAAAAATCGTGGTATCGCACACCCCAGAATCAGTTGCAGACACTTGCAAGCTTCATGAACAGGCTTGTTTTGAGTTTCTGTATAATTTGAAGGCTTTGTCAGAACTGGTGGATATGTAGGTTCATAATGACAAATGATGTCTAAAAATTTGTCTGAAAGCTGTGTCTGTTGCATTAATAGGTATCTGTGCTATTCACCTAACTTGCGTTTCAGCAAAAGACATGAAGACATGCCAAACCAGAAACCAGCTTCAAAGCTTTATATTTACCCCCACATCTCCTTCATGTTGAAAATATTCACTTAGCCGTGGAAAAGTCAGTTTGCAGAAATGCCTAAATAAATCAGGATGGAGGTGGAAGATTAGGACATATATACTATGTAAGTGAAAACCGCTTCCCCCACCTCTCACTATGTGCTGTTAGTAAGATAATATAAAGTGTGGGTAGACTTGGGTCATCTTTGCTCACATTGAGTTGTAACCTACAAGAGCCCTGCAGTGATCGTCAGTGCCGAGGTAATAGAGAAGAGGTCACGTGGAATCATCCACTCAAAAACACACTGAATTGAGTTTTTCAATGAATGTAGTTTCTCTGAAATTCACTAAGGGATTTCAGAAAAGGGTCACAGCAGCCCTTAAGCACACACATGGAGTTATTTTTATTGCACACACTTCACAGAGTTGAACTGTGATGTTGAGACAGAGGCAAGGTCAGAGCTTCACATGTTTAATGGCCTGCAACAACAAGGCAGAATGCAGTCAGCACCAGAAAGCGACTGCTGCAGATGAGCGTTTGTATGAAACCACTGACGGCTAAAACCAGCAACCAAAAGTAGGTGTTAATCTCATCAATGCGGCTCTGCTAGCTTGCGTCTTATCTTATTTTGCTTTTCCCCTAAAATGTGCATGTGTGTTTGTGTAGCTATTAATCAACTTCAATTTCTAACCTCTCCTTCAACCTCCAAGGCCTCCTCTCATCTCCTCTCCTCTGGTAGATTATAGTACAGTTTAACTAGCACAGGTGTTGTGTTATCTAAGGCATTTGTGTTGAAAGGTGTAACCTTCACTTTACAAACAAAGCAACATTAACACAGTTAATCTGTTCCACTCTGGATCTGAGACTGAGTGTGTGTTAGGGAGGTAACGATTACCGGTTTCACGATAAATCACGATAAAATGCCCTGACGGTTAGTATTACCGTTTAAAATTTAATTTATCATTTTATGCTAAAAAAAGTGCATATAGCTGCTAATTGGGTTACACTTTATTTCGATAGTCCACTTTAGACATTCTACTAACTATAAGTAACTTTGTAACTACATGTCACGTTCTTTTTGAACGTTTTCATCTAATTTGAACAAAACCGTGATAATATTGATAATCGTGATAACTTTGGTCACTATAATCGTGATATGAAATTTTCATCCCGTTACATCCCTAGTGTGTGTATGTGTGACACAGAGGCATGTCATATCCAGAAACTGCCTCTGTGCTCTCATGTAAATATTTACTCAAGCTGAAATGAATCTCCCTCTCTCCCCCGCCCCTCTCTTGACTTTTCTCTCTTCCTCTCTCTCCCTCTTTCTGTCATGTCTGTGGTGAGCTATGGTAAATTTCAGACATTGATTAGGGCAAAAGGCATCTTAGTGAGATTTTACACTGAAACGCAGCAAGTTGTACATCAACAGTAAATGATCAATGCAGTTTTCCTGAAAATGTTGATGAAAATATTTTACATAATTGGTTTTGGCTATTGCTCAAAAAGTGAACTATATTAGGTAAATAACCATGAGCTACATTCACATTTCACAGTTATTTACACTCTGATGCAGGGTGTGGAATGACTAGGTGACGGCCATCATTTTAAGGTGAACAGATTTCTGAAATGGAAACTGGGGGCATTTCCTAAGGGTGTGCATTACACAGTGTTACTGCACGTTGTGGTGGCAAGAACAACACTACATGGAGTGCATTAAAACCATGTAATCTATACTAATAGTGTAACAGTGAATTTGTGAGTTTAATTACTGCAAAACCAGCAACGTTACCCCCTCGATACTTAGAATATAATGTAGTCATTTAGTAGCTTTATTTTATTACTGCGTGATTTCTGTATGTGCGAAATGACTATATAAATGCTGATTTGGTGCTCAATAAAAATGTCTTATCAATGTTGAAAATCGTTAATATACTTGATGCTTTTTGCATGGTTTTGCAGAAACCATGATGCATTCTTCAATAAGTGGAAAAAGTTGATGAAAAAGTTCAAAAGAATGACATTTATTGAAACAGAATTTTTAGATAGTTCACAGAGTTTTCATTTTTGGGTGAACGATGCCTTTAATGGTTATTCTACATGCCATTTCAGAGTCATTACACTGCAAATTTTATTTTGATTGAAATTTGGATTTTCAGAACCAAATGAAGCCACCATGAATACAAAAAGTATGTTTTTTTTCCTTTTGTGTATTATCATCACTCCTATTTGTCAGTGACCCATAAACAAATAACACTTCAGTGTGTGTGTGTGTGTGTGCATGTTTATCTGGTTTATGAGAACACAAATTTGTTTAATAACATGGGTATGACATAGGTATTACAACGAGAAGGTGATTTATGAGGACATTTTCAGTGTCCCCGTAATTCAAAAGGCTTATAAATAATTCAGAATGAGTTTTTTTGAAAATCTAAAAATGCGGAAAGTTTCCTGTGAGGGGTAGGTTTAGGGGTAGGGTTGGTGTAGGGCAATAGAAAATACGGTTTGTACAGTATAAAAACAATTACGCCTATGGATAGTCCCCATAAACCATAAAAACAAACCTGTGTGTGTGTGTGTGTGTGTGTGAGGGGAGTCAACTGACTGCAGACAGTTTAAGTGCTTCCTCTTTCCCATGGTCTGGGGCACAACCCGAGAGGGACAGCACTGTCATAATCACGCACGTCTCGCACACATCACACAAAATCCCTAATGGCAAACAGAAAAAAATTAGCTGCACACAGAGAGTTCAGATTCCCGATGGACAAGCACACATGCAGTCATATCAGTGAAGCTCAACAAAAGTTTTTAAAAGTTTTCACTGTGTCTGAGTGTCTTGGCTGTTACAGACTCTCTGTGAACTTTAATGTCTCTTAATTGTTAATGACAACAGTTGTCAGACAATTGACTCTCTTAATTTGTTCCCTTTTCAAGCATCAGCGCTACAGCCATCAAATACTGCTTGTGTAACAAAATCACTGCCTTCAGCAACACTTTTCAAGACAATTGCTGTCAGAGTTTAATTTCATGCTGTTAGCAATTTTCCCATTGTAATTCATAATCTGTGTTGGCCTGAAGTCTTTATAATATAGGTTAATAGTTTTGTGCTCTATAAATGTATATATTTAGTCAAGTCAAGTCAAGTCACCTTTATTTATATAGTGATTTATGCAATACAGATTGTGTCAAATCAGCTTTACAGTGTTAAACAGGAAAAACGTGAGCTGATAATGCAAGAGGACAATAGAAAAGTCAATTAAAGTCAGTTCATTGTGGATTCAGTGATGTCATCATCCAGCTCAGTTCAGCTCTCTTCCAATAGTGTCTGTGCAATCAAGTCAACAATGTTGCCAGAAATGTTGTCCCCAACCGAGCCAGCCAAAGGCGACTGTGGCAAGGAACCAAAACTCCATCGGTGACAGAAATGGGAGAAACCAGGCTCAGCCGGGGACCAGTTCTCCTCTGGCCAGATGAAACCAGCATGGTGTGGTTTAATTCCAGGCTGCAACACATGTCAGATTAAGCAGTGGACTCGTTCTCGTGGTCTTGTACCAATGGCCGACGAGGTCCTCACAGGGGATGTGTCTCTAGGGTCCGTCTAGTTGATATGTTCTCCGCTGACAGGGCTGTAGAGGTCGTCTCTTGGTGCTGATCCACCATCTGATCTGGATACAGATTGGATCCGTATGGCTACGGTGACCTCGGAATAAGAATAAAACAGATTAATATTAGCGTAGATGCCATTCTTCTTACGATGTAACAAGTGCATTGGGTGTTATCAGAAGTGTTCCCGGTTCCGGTTGTCCTAATTAATGCAGCCTGACAATCCTTTAACAGATTTGAATTATAGAAATGTGATAGTGTGTTATGTGTATGCCAGATTAAAGAGATGGGTCTTTAATCTAGATTTAAACTGACAGTGTGTCTGCCTCCCAAACAGTGCTAGGTAGATTGTTCCAGAGTATGGGCACTAAATAGGAAAAGGATCTATCACCCACAGTTGATTTTGATATTCTAGGTATTATCAAATGGCCAGAGTTTTGAGATCGCAGCGGACGTGAAGGACTATAATGCGATATGAGCTCGCTCAAGTATTGAGGCGCAAACCATTCAGGGCTTTATAAGTAATTAGCAAGATTTTAAAATCTATACGATGTTTAATAGGGAAGCCAGGGCAGTGTTGACAGAACTGGACTAATATGGTCGTACTTCCTGGTTCTAGTAAGAAGTCTAGCTGCTGCATTTTGGACCAGCTGGAGTTTGTTTATTAAGCGCGCCGAGCAGCCACCCAATAAAGCATTACAGTGATCTAACCTTGAGGTCATGAACGCATGAATTCATGTTTTTGCATTTGACATTGAGAGCATAGGTTGTAATTTAGATATATATTTTTAAGATGGAAAAATACGGTTTTACAAATACTAGAAACATTTAGTCTGTTTATTTGTTGGGTATTTGTTGAATATTTGTTAATTGAAGGGCTGCATTCTGTCAGCTCTTTTTTTCTGTTTGTCTTTGTACACATGCAGATATTAAGCCCAGGAAAAAAATTTACACAATCTGTCACTGGAGCGGTACCCATTTAAAAGCTACTAAAATTTACCATTTAGGCACTAATATGTAACTTTAAAGAACTAATATGCTCCCTTTAGCAGTAAATAAGTACAATTTAGAAAGTATTTAGAAAGTGTGCCACCCCATTGACAGTTTTTGTACCTTTTTTTTGAGAGTGCGTGAGCAGTTTTGAGACAAGCTGCTATACAGTATGTCAAGTTACATGTAGTTTAACTGTAAAAACTATTTTGAAACCCCTGCATTGTGATCTATTTTGTCAACACATTAGATTTGTTCAAATGGGGTCTACTGGACCATAATTATACAGGGGTTTCTTAAGACCAACCAGACTAACCAGTAACAATGTTTCATGTGTTCTTCAGATGTTAGAACCGTTTGTTTTGTCTAGCAGTGTGAATTTGGTTCATGCTGTTTAATGCATTTTGTTTAGAGCTGTGCCAGTCACTTCTGGACATGCTCAGATCATTTATTAACACTTTCATGCTGACTGTGTTTGATAAGAAAATTTGAGGACACAACATTTAAAAGTGGAAACAAAATGTGAAATGTCTGTATATCTATTTTTTTTATAAATTGAGCGTGGTACCACAAAGCTGACAACAATTTCTTCCTGACATCTGTGTCAAGTTTGCATTTAACAGTGTGTCATTCATAGCAAACAAACTCATCATGCAAACAGGAGGTGGTCTTGGCATCTCTCACAAGGCTCTTTATAGCAGATGAACTATACTTCCCTGTTAAAGCCTGCATATGCAAATCATCGTCACAACACCAGCACCACTCCATAGGAGTGATCAACATGTGTGTTGTTTGCGTTATTCGTTTATTTGTCTGATACTCTTAGCTGTTTACTCTTTTAAACTGTTTTAATGTTACTGTCTTTATACACACAAGCTTTTGAGTTAGATTATCTTTCAACTCCATGTCAGCACTTTAGGCATGGCTGACAGCTTTTGTAACATCTCTGAGCATAATGGAGGAGGGATCTGTAGCCTTTTAAGTTGTGCATGATGCGAGAGCGTGGTAAAAAAAAGTAAAAAGTCGTTGATGTGTTGCTATACCAACACGCTCGTAACATTCAAAGACTTTTTGCATGCTTTGTCTCATTTACTGTTGCTCATTATTCTTTTCTTGTGTGAACTAATTTAGTTCATGAATTTTGAGTTCTTCATCATAATTGTTTAATGTGCTAAACAAACTAAAATGTCAGCATTTATTTTAAATGAGCAATTATTAGTTAATAGTGACAACAACAAAACAACTTATCACTATCAGTCTGACTTTTAATATCTCTAGTATCATGACAGATTTTGCTACTGATAATATACCGGCTGTATTTTATTATTTATTATTTTTATTTTGCATTTGTCCTGTATAGTTATTTATTGAAGTAGACATTTTTATGACTAACCTTTTCAACATTTTGCTCTACTATAGAGGGTAGACAGTGAAATAGAATGTTTGTTTTGTCAATTGTGCACATCTGTTCAGTTTTGCTGAAGAAGTGTTAAATGTGAAGATTCTATTTAAAGTAGCCTCTTCACCAAACTTAACCTTTAACTCCAGACCACAACAGTCTATCACGCAATCCTAACCCACCCACACGCCATCTTCTCTGCTGCTTTCTTCGATATCAGGTCATGGTATAAGCATTAGCTCTACTGGATTACACACACACACACACACACACACACACACACATATACACATACAATTCAGCCCCTTAAGACACGAGTGTCATCTGGTGCAGTTGTGTGTGTTTTGGTTGGAGGACAAACAGATTAAAATGTTTGGTGAAGTGACAATTTAAGATGTGCAGAAATGTATTGCGTCTCATTCACTCTAGTCACTGTGCAGACTAGAGTTATTCAGTTTGTCACAATTTGTTTCAGCAATGACAGTGTATGAGCGTGAAATGGTTATAGGCAACACAGTGACTTCTGGTCTGTGTGCGTGTTTGCTTGACTTTGAGGGAAAAGTATTATATTGTGTGCTTTTGTCTCAGTGCATGATATTTAAATGAATCTCATGATCCTATAGATTGTAGGGGTCCAAGCCCATCCATGTTGTCATATGCAGGCCCACACAGAACCTGTGTCCACAGAATATAAGTCTCATATCTTGCCATTGTTAACTTGTTACTTTACTCAAAGCAGACAAAAACCTCTTATAAATAATAACAACAATAATAATAAAAATAAAAGTAATATTTTTTCTTAAACAGCCATAAGATCAGATATCTGATCAGATGAATGTGTAATATGGCACATTTGATTTTAGCTATATTTATTGTAATATCAGTAAGATAGTATGATACTGTACAGATCTTAAATAAATAATGTCAAGATATGAGACTTATAATTGTAAATTTAGTGGATTTAGCATGGTGTTTATTGCATGTTATAAATAATCGTACTCATAAATGTTATAACCACAAATAAGTAAGCTTTATAATGTATTATAATTGTTATGATTATTTATGAGATGAAACAACATAAGTTTTTTTTATAATGCATTATGCATTCATTATAATGCCTTAAGAATACCCTTATAATGTGTTATAAATATAGGCTTCATAGAAAGTTGTACCAAATTTTTCAGTGCACAAATATCGAGAATTATGGAAGATAACTAATGCCACTTTGAATTCGTCCATCCATCATTTCATTTAAAACCAGCTATAGAAATCATGCCAGAGTGAAAAGCTGTTATGCAATCACTTATCTAGCTGTATCTTATCTATTACTACTATTGTATTTACACTTTGACATGGAATCTGCTCAAATACATTTGAATTCAATGCAGCACTGTGGCAAGTTAATAATTGATTACTTTATTGAATACCATGTAATTAATAGGATATTCAATGATCTTCTTTACTTGAGAGATGTAGAGCATCAAACAATGGAATGCAATGCATTTGAGCTGGTTGCATTTAATTTTTTTGGAAATTATTCATAAAAAAGCTAATTTATGATCACTGTTTTTCAAAAGAAAATAAGTGAAATAAAATGCATTGCTTTTCGCTGTGGAATGATTTCAACAATGAAAAGCAATGCCAGTATATTGCATTTAACATTGATCCTATAATGTGCACTTCACTGAAGCATGAATTCTCTTCCGTAGGGAATAGTACAGAGAATAGAAACAAAATCTAGAAGTAAAAAGGTATTTTTTCAATGCACCATATAGAGAATGGAACAAATGGTGGAAGTTAGAGGGGGTTCAGGACTTCAGGAGGAGGAAGTCTGAGTAGAAGAGGCAGTCGGATATTCAAGGGTCGTCTTAGTAGTTGTCAGTATAGGCAGATTTAGTCTGAGAGGCAGTGTCAGCTTAGCAATCGACCAAACTTTTACATTGTGTGCTCATTATGACACATTTGAAGATCATTTACTGATGAAACGATGACGGTTATCTAATTAAACTTGCCTAGATAATTATGTGAAACAGCATGCCAGTTATTTCTGGGTCTTGCTTTGTTGGGGGAAAAAAACATCCAGCTTGAACAAACATCTTTCTTTTAATCTCAAGATTAACCTTTTATCATTAAATCATAAACCAGAAACTGCAGTATTACATGATACTGTACCTTTCAAAACTGGGGATCTTCCTCCTTATCAGGAATGTAACTTCAAAGATTAGAACAGAGAATGATAATAGAAAAACTAACTTTTAACAAAACACTTACATTGTGCACTCATTACAATATATTTGATGAAGATAAATTACCGTCTAAATAATGTATTTACTTGATTTACGTAAATATATGTTAAGATTGGTGATTTTTTGTTCACTTTGGTAGAGGAGTACCGTAACAGCACCAGACAAGTAGTGATCAGTATGGTTTGACGTTTGTTGAGAACCAGATGGAATCTTCTTGACAACCGTGCAAACTTAGTGTTGTAAACAGTCTTGCAGACTGAATATATCAGACTATTGAGTCAATTGAAATGTCTATGCAGTCAAGCAAACTGAAACAGTAAATTTCTGGGGGTGTGCCTCTGCTGTAGCCGACGGGAAGCAAGAAGCTTACATACAGTACACGAGGGAGGATCTGATGTCCATGGTTTATCGCGACCCTGTTGAGGATAAACATTTTCAAGAGGTCATTCATGAATTAAGACGCAGATCCTGTTTCCACGGATCAGATAAGCATAAATCTAAGAAAAGAGGATCCAGAGGGGGAGTGAAACAGCGGGTCAGATGACGAGGAAATAAACCTCCACTGTCAGTAATCATGTCGACCAGTTAAAAAATCAGCCAAGCCCTACGTTAAATGGATACACCACCATCAGAGCCGACAGAGATGAGGATAAATCACTTAAGTCGGTTGAAGGTGGTTTGTGCATCTTTGTTGATGATAAAATGGGCTGAGGATTTTTGCATCAGGGAGAAGATTTGCACCCCGGATTATGAAATTATTTTAGAATTTTCTATTTATTTGGCTAAATATATTGACTTAAGTTCTCAGTCAGAATATGGAAAAGGCAGCTGAAAGTTTAGCAGAGAGCTATGACTGCACTCTCTCCCGTTCTGCTGATCAGTCAGTTTTCTTTATTTTAGGAGATTTTAACACTTGTAGTTTGTCTGATTACCTACCCTTATTGCAGCAGTATGTGACCTTTCCAACTCCATCCACTTGCACCTTGGACCGTTATGGAAATGTTAACAAAGCATATAAAACTTTGTGTCGGCCACCTCTGGGACAGTCTGACCATAATGTTATTCATCTGCTACCTAAATATAGAAGTAAACTCAAGCAGCAAGCAGTCGTCACTAAGGACATTCAGGCATGGATGAATAACTCGAGCAGCTCCAAGACTGCTTTGATGATACAGACTGGGATTTGTTTTTTACTACTGGAAAGGATGTGAATGAAATAACATTTATACAATCTCAGCTTATATCAAAATCTCTTTTAAGGCAAGTCATGTCACATGGCGGCCATCTTTGAAACTCCTCTCGGGCATGCAAGTGCAGCTCCTATCTCTTTGAATGGGGAAACATTAAATTCTCTAAAACTGTTTGCCAAGCTTAAGATTAAATTTCATATTTGAAATCACCAATGAAATCTGAAAACAACTGTCTCATAAATGTTTCTTTTGCTCAAATGGCGTTAAAAAAGCGTATTTTTCAGGCTAGACCAGCCAGTGCGCATGAGCAATCCTTAAGCGCACGTCTCAGAACGCTGACTTCTAACTTCTAACGGCAGCTGCAGTGACGCGATAAATTTACCGATTAGCCATTGGCTCTTTTACTCAGAAGGCGGGGCTTTGTTCGATAGAGCGGCCATATTGAGCGTTGCATTTTCCCCCCATTCGAAACTATACGAGTGACACGTCTTGGGTATTCTATAAGCTTTGCTTATACAGTTTTGTGAGAAGAATGGGATTGGGACCAAAATGTTCTGAATTTTCCCTAATAACATTGTTAACATGGGTTAACAAAGATTTGAAAAGGTGTTTAAATGCTAAAAAGAGAGCATTTTGTAGTGGTGATCTTATTATGGTTAGAGAGTGTAAAAGAGTTGTTAGGGGTAAATTGAGGGAAGCTAAATTAAATGATTAGAATAAGATTGAGGGAGATGGCCACCTTGGAATTATAAAGTTCTATATGCATTCTGAGCGGTTTTGAGATATTGAGCTTCAAAGTTTTTTGCATTCCATATAACAAAAATGATATTGGGAACACTTCTCTTTTGTACATAAAAATGACAGAGACCGTAAATGTATTCTAAATGTACAATATCAAAATCCTCGATACAATATAAAAATGGGGATTTTTGGAACAGTTTGAATGCAGATGGAACCTAATAACCTTATAATTCTAAAATAAATAATTTTCCACTTGGAATTATAAGGCTCTATCTCGCAAAACATTAACTGAAGCTATAATTTTCAAGAAACAGTTTACTTATCATTTGTTTTAAAACATAACATTTGTTCTGTAACAATGTATTGACGTATGACAAAGGTAAATTTAATACTTTCTATGACATTTATTTCATATTTTAGGACAAATAATTTTTTTCTTGTTCAGGTTAAGCAGTGAAAGGCAGTGCTAAATAATTTGTCCTGCGCAGATGTTAATTTTAGGTAGGGATATGGTGGGTAATTAAACACATTATTGCAGGACCAGTTTAAGCAGCTACTGTAATACATCTGACCAGGACTTTATTCCACAGAAAGTGGGACAGGTAAAATGGCCTTTTAGAGATCAGTATGGCCGAGATAACATGGTAACGTTTAAAGACCCCATCAATTAAATTGTTGACTATTTGACCTTTAAGGCTTAATATTGTAAAATAAAAAAAATGGGAAGACTTTAAACTGCAAGAAAACAGACAATGCTTCAGCAAATTTGTTTCACAAAGTTTAGCCTTTAAATGCATGAATGTTTCGCCAATCATTACATACTGTATTGGTGTCTTTCGTGACACAGACCTATATATCTAACACGGGTGAATCTCTAACTGCTGCAATAGCGTAAAACTCTCCTGACATTTTAATAACAATTACAAAAGAATAAAATAAAGCATATTTCGTTACCTTTTTAAACTGGGAATGGTTCAATTTGAGCAGATGATTTTACCATCACTGTCATCATCAGACTGCACTTCTCCAGTACATTCAGCATCTGGCTCATACACGTGATCTCAAAACTATCATTTTCAACATCTTCAAACTATTCACCACATCCACCATCAAATGACAGATTGCGTACAGTAATTGCTCTGCAGTAAAGCCATTCATGCCCGTTCATTTTTTGCAGATGATGTTATTTATTTTATGCCTGCGGTAATTGTGAGTGAAATATCACATCATTGTGTATCAAACAGTGCCACTTTGAGGAATAAAGGTGAATTGCACTTATTGAGTCATCTGACGTTTAATTATTGTTGTGCAGGAAAAATATACTTACACTATTACATACTTCAGGCACTAGTGACCCTATTCACTTTTTACAAAAATAAAAAAACTACTGCAACTGAAATTATTTGATCATTTTTTGTTATATTGTTTAGAATGAATAGATTGAGGAATATTAAGAAGGTTGATGTTTGACTTTAAGAAATGAATGAAGGAGAGGGTAGTCAATGACGTCCCGGGTTGCTAAAGACCCGAAGTATGCATTTAAGGGATAATAATCATTGAAAAAATGTTTCACTGACTATATACAGGGGTGTGAAAAGGTTTTTGCCCCCTTCCTGTTTTTTTTTATGCCTTTCCAGACTGCTACATGTCAACTATTTTGTTCTGCTCTTGAATTTCTTTAGATCGCGGCATGATGTGTTGCGCTTTAAGCATACTTCACTTTGTCAGACAGGTTCTATTTAAGTGATTTCTTGATTCAACAGGTCTGGCAGTAATCAGGCCTGAGTGTGGCTAGTGAAACTGCATTTTGTATTTACTTGCATTATCTTTGTGTAATATTAAAATTTGTTTGATGATCTGAATCTTTTAAGTGACAAACATGCAAAAAAAAAAGAAATCAGGAAGGGGGCCAACACGTTTTCACACCACTGTATAATTAAAAATATTTTACAATTCGAAGTGCTGATTGGCTCACAGATAGAACATTATAGAACCATGTTAGAGTGCAATTTTGTAGATATAATATATATATTTTTTTAACTTAAAAAAAAAACATCACATAATGTAAATAATTTGGGTGGGGTGGTCTGAATATTATGATGGGTAGGAATGATAAAAGGTATAGTAATCCACCACTTACTATAACTATTAATGATATGAATAACGTTGTTAGAAGATTTGATACTGAGGTTAGCAGTCTTAATTGCGATAGTATTTGTCAGACCGTCCCATATTGCTCCCCTATGAATTTGTTGAGTTAGAAGTGGTTGCTTCCATTTATAAGATGGTGAAGGTGTTTGTGTCTGGTATTGCGGTGTGTTCAAAGACAAATTTCAACCATGGTTGACAATAAAGTTGTATTGCATTGTATAATAGTGTAATAGGTATGTATTCCTTTGTTTTAGAATGAAAAATAAAAATAAAAATACTTTTTGGCCAATTTTTGTGGTTTTAAAATCTGTGGTGTTGGCCAACAAACACTCGCCTGAAAATGTTCTATCTTTTATTATTTTTGCGGTATTGTTTGCATTTTGCACCTGTTACCAGATGCATTTTGTGTGTTATTTTTGGATTTTATTTTACAACATGGTCAGGTAAATGGCAGCATCAGAGATTCAGACAGCTTCAGAATGCAATGTCCATGTTTTGATGTTCACTGTAACGCACTGGTTTTTGTTTACATAAAAGATTCAAGTACATATGCTCTGTATTTACAGTAAAGAGACATTCACTTACTGGGAATCAGTTGGACAAAACCTGTTTGTGGTCTAATTATGGTGCACAATTGAACTAAAATTGTGCCACACAGAAATTTAAGGCCCCCCCTGTGATTTTCCACCAAAATAAAAGCTTAAACGTTTTAATGCTTAAAGACACTAAAACACTTAAATATTTAAGAAATAATTGACAGCGGGCTGTTGACTGTTTGTTTGACAACACATTTCTGATATTGCAAGAAATAACAAGTAACAGCACAGTTATTACAATAGTGATATTTTTCTGTCTTTAATTTTATTACTAGAGTTAATTAAAATGAATTATAATAAAAACGTATTATTTTATAATATTATATTTAAATTGCTTAGATTCCTAAAATCAACAGTGTGAGTGTAGTTGTGGCAAAGAAAAATGGCAAAGGCAAAGACACTTTTTCTGAAAAAAAGTACTCTGGACACTGAAAAGGACTGAGAAGGTTCTTGTAGAGGGTATATCCAAGTTTGAACACTCGTAAAGTAACTCTTTTTATTGCCATCAATGTGTGGTCTCTTTTCTTTTGCCTGGATGTTTTAGCAGCAGCAATATGAGATGATTTCATATTGAGATTAAATGTTTACGTGGTTCAAATCATTTGCAGTATATAACAAAATAATCACAATAAATTGTTTGGCCGAATCATGCAGCCCTAGTGTATCTGTACCCTGAACAATGTAAGAAAACTGTTGCAGAATTCTTGTACCTCTCTCTCTCTGGAGTGTCGTTGACCCTGTCTGTATGAGTTTTTGTGACTCAGAGCTAAAAATATCTGTACCTTTTGTGTTCTTTCTGAATTCATTTCATGCTCTTTAGTTTAATGAGTCAAGTTTCCAGTTACAAGTTGGTCTAACAACAACCTTACCTTACATGAGTCACCAAAACCTAACTGCCTGTCTCTCTCGCCCTCTCTTTCTCTGCTGACTTCAGCCCACAGGCCTCTGAGCGATATAATTGTTGAGTGTGTGTTGAACAGACCCTCCACGCTTTCTTTCTCTCTGTGCCTCCACCTCTCTGTTCCTCTGTTGGAGTGCAGTGATATAGTGTATATAGTACGAGAGTATGACAGTAGATGAAATATCAGCTCATTATATAAGACCAGTAGCACATTTTGGGATATTTGTGGCAGACAGACTAGCAGTTTGCATAAACATAAACTATCATAATATAATATGAAACATGACTGTTTTCTTATTAAAAACAAAGGTGGGTGCATTTGCATATAAAAATGGAATAGAATATTACAGCATATAAAAAGAAAACCGGAAAGGAAGGAGCAGATGGAAATAGCGAGGATATGCTCATAGTTCCATCTAAAGACCTAAGGTCACAGTAACTGAGATCTGTACTAATCTTTGTTTGGTCATTTTACTTTTATAGTCCTTCCTCTTTGCAAACTCTCTACTCTGAAAATATGTTAGAATTTGTATGTTACTGGTTTGGATTTAATCATGAACAGCTACAGTATAAGTGGATTATTACAATAGTGCACAATTTGCAATCTGTGTATTCGATTCAGTCAGACCCACCCCTACTTACTGTAAAGACCACACAACCACACAAGGCCTTGTAGTACATTTCTTGACCTTTTGTCAGCTCTTGAATACTGACCTCAATTTCCTTTCAGAGCACAGTTCACACGGTGGTACATAAGAATTGTCACCTGAAGACATTGGCACTGAAGACATAGACACAGATTTTACAGCAGCTATCATCTTCACATCTAATTATTCAGCAGATTTCTTTAGGAACTAAAGAGCATGTTTAGAAATCCTTAGCAACGAACTTAAATCACAAAGCATTTTTGAATTGCTTGGAGTAATAAATAATAAATGTTATTGAAAGGGGCTGCTCTGATCAGTAAGAGAGTACATCACAGACTTGGCAGTGTTATTATCATGCAAATGACAGTATAATATACTAGACATTCTCTTGTAGTCTCTTACAGTATACTTTTGTAGCCTTTATCCATTACATTATAAAAGATGCAGTAGCACTAGTGTCGTCCGCCAGGAAAGCACATGGCTGGCACTTTAAAATCGTACTTAAATGGACTGTGACAGTAGGCGCGTTTCCATTACAGATTTGCGCAAAACTTTGGCGATATTTTATTAATGTCGATAAAAAAGTATTGCAAAATGACGGCATTTCCATTAACCAATGTTATGCGACTAAAGCGTAAACTTTTGCCTCTCGCGATAAGTCATGGCAATGTATTTTGGTGGGATTTTGACAGATTTTGGCTATATTTATTCAAAGGAGGCGTATGCGTGTATCTTTACAGAAGCAGCACAGAGAGCCACTTCAGAAATGTGTGTGACACAGCAGGAATAAACACAAGCACTGAGTAGAGTGGCTGCAATCAGCTTCAGTGGCCGTATCAGAGCCACACTGCAACGCAGACGTATGCGGTGTAAATGGTCTTAGCATTAATGGTAGGGAAAGCCCCTTATACTGGAGAGAGGCCACATATGTGGTGTTTCTTGGAGGTTATAGTACATTGAAGAATGATCATATGACTTTTTACATACGCCATGTGACCTGTAAATGCGGGAAAAAAAAAGTTTCTGTTGCAGTTTTGCGAATTACTCCTTTTTCGCATTGCCTGAAAAACCACTTCAAGCGAGCGTAAAAACTTTTTTGCGATTATATTGAATCGAAATTGACGCATTTCCATTAGGTGTATTTTCAATTTCGCAATTTCAATTTGCGCAATTTGAAGGGTAATGGAAACGCGCCTAGTGTCATGGTTATATTCGTGGACTTCTGTTTATGGAAAATGCATATTTACATTATGAATTATTCTGCTCCTATCCTTTATTTGAATTACAGAATAATATGTCAAGTCGTGGTGTATTTCGACAAACAGTTACTCACTGGTGACCTTTAGCAGTGTGGGAATCTGATAGCAGGCCTGTGATCTCACATGGCTTATGAAACTTCAAGTTCAAGCAAGATCAAACTGTGGTGCTTGAGTTATGCACATCTTTTTTAAAAGGCTGTAGAAATGAATCCGCACACTTCCAGTGTTGCATAAACTCTGTAGTACTTAATTTGTCAGTTTTTCATTAGATTCCACTGTTTTTATTGCCTGTTTTTGAATATAGAGAACCTGTATAGTACACTGTTTCACAGCAAGAAGCATCTATCTCATTATATTATCCTATGTGGTTCATTTGAGAGTCATGTGAGTGGTCTTTTCATATGAAAATGTACTAAATAGAATAATTGATTATGAGCGTTAATCCCATTTTATTCATTAAGTGTTAATTAAGGCGCATCATACTGACAGCACAATAGAACAGGAGAGCAATAATTCTGACTTAATATATTTTGATCAGTAATTCTTGTTAGACAAATGGTAAGCAAGCATTGCTTATATTCACCGATTTTTGCCCAATGTATTGCATAGTCTACATAGATGCATTCACTATATTTGTTTTCATAGCCTTCAAATTGCATATTGTTTGGAGGACAACACTGGGCAATATGTAGTGAATAATATTTAGATTTTTATAATAATTGACAGATGAATCAATTATCAAAATAAGTAGTGAATATTGCTTTTTGAGTATTGATGCAGAATTCAGGCAAGGGTGTTAGTATTTGTGAGCCTGGTGGCCTGTTAGTTTTTTAGGTTGATTGAGGTTTAAAGAGAGGCTTCCTATAGAAATCCTTTTCAACTCACTGAAATTACAATTCTGTCCTCATTTACTCACTCTCATGTAGTTCCAAACCTGTATGACACTTTTTTTCTTCTTCTGAGGAACACAGAAGATTTAAAAGAAAAAGTCTGAAGTGTTTTGTTCATACAGTGAAAGTCAATGGGGTCTAGGCTTGCCGCGATAGACGGTGTTTTCGGTTATACCGGTGTTAAGCTACAACACCGGTTACGTCATTTGCCTACCGCGGCACCACCCCCCACCGTCATTTTGATTTTTTTATAGTAACAAAAATCATTTAGCCTAGTTCAGTTAGAGGACAGATACTTTTAAAAACTAAACGCTCAATGCAGCGTCCCGAACCGTGCGCAAACGACAGTGCACCACGGAGCAGGAGTCAAATTTTATTTATCACGTGAGGAGAGTGAGTCGAGCTGACTGACATGAGTGAAGTGAGAAAGACAAGACAATGGCAGAAGATTGTTTAGAAAGGAAATGCAAAGGCACCTGTTTGGCAATATTTTAGATTTTGAAAAGCCTATTGACTGGAAGTTTTTTTTAAACATTCGTTTCTTATTTATTTGGTTCCAAAGTGTTTGCCGATTTACTTTATTTAAACTTTGTGTAGTTTATTTATTTTATTTTACATCAAGGTGTATATGCCGTGCCGCCAAGCTTTCTTATTCGTTTTGATAATAAACATTCTATGTTTCTTATTTATTTAGTGAAGTGAGAAAGACAAGACAATGGCAGAAGATTGTTTAGAAAGGAAATGCAAAGGCACCTGTTTGGCAATATTTTAGATTTTGAAAAGCCTATTGACTGGAAGTTTTTTTTAAACATTCGTTTCTTATTTATTTGGTTCCAAAGTGTTTGCCGATTTACTTTATTTAAACTTTGTGTAGTTTATTTATTTTATTTTACATCAAGGTGTATATGCCGTGCCGCCAAGCTTTCTTATTCGTTTTGATAATAAACATTCTATGTTTCTTATTTATTTGGTTCCACAGTGTTTGCTGATTTTCAGTTTTATGTACCCATTTAAACTTTGTGTAGCCCAAGTAATTTATTTTATTAGGCATTTATGGTGTATTTGTATTAGTTTTGTTAACAAAAGTTCTGAGTTTGACGTTGAATCTGAACTGAATCAACGCCGAATTGCCGCTAATTTGAAAGTGAAAGTAAAACACGCACGGCACTTTTACAAGCAATTTGAAAGCGAAGAAAAGACAGTGTTACCAGTGTTGTCACACGTCAATTAACCGGTGGGAAAATTTCCTGACCATCACAACCCTAATGGGGTCCAGTGTTGTTTTGGACCCTAGTAAATTTTCATTTTTGGGTGAACTGTCCCTTTAATTGCACTGTCAAGAAGTCTCTCTGTGGAATCCGAGAGAGTGGAGATTGGAGAGTGAGATTGGAGATGACTTCTATAAATATCGCCGTCAGATAACGTTACCTGAGTGCAGTCAGGTATATCATGACCACATTATACTCCTGAATCAATTGTGATCGTATGTCATCCAGCTACGTAGCATTGTTGATTAAAGGAGGTTTCATTTGCTTAGTTACAATTCAGACCGATACTTGGATGCAGAGGATTTAGATGCTTAGTGCCTGTGATTTTCTTCAGCTTCATCTGAGCTGCTAAACAAGTCACACAGGTGTGGAGAATAGAGTTGATTGGCATTGAATAGCACTGAATAGAGCTGATTGGAGTGATTCGTGGTGGTCTAATATCATTTTTATTTCACAAAATGTCAAAGGAACAGCACTGCATTTGTGGAGACAGTCAGACCAGATTTTTTCATGTATGTTGTAGGCTGTGTATTGTGTGTGCTGACCGACTCGCTCTTGCACCCACAGTGTCCTCTGGGGAAGACATCAGTCGTGGCGTATAGCATCTTCTCTTAACACTGAGTCCAATGGATACATTGTTTGGCCTACGTTTCAGACGGAAAGCCTGTGAGCCAAGTGGACCCAGGCTCTCCAGCGTGTCACTTGCAGCGAGTAAAGCACGCCGGCGCTCCAGCGTGGGCCTGCCGTCAGCAGGCCTGGCTCAGAGACGCAGGTCTAGCACTCAGCTCCAAACCAGCAACGTGCAGGTGGGGGTCTTACACCGCAGAAGAGGACACTTCACCAGGAGGAGGTCGAGCGGTGCAACAGCCTGCCTGACCCCACGGTTCGCTATACGACGAAGACAGGCTGCCAAACACCATAGCATTCACGCCCAGCTCCTTGGACCATCGCTGCTCTTGGCTAGCGTGGTGCAAATGAGTGAAGATCATGAAACTGAGAATAAGAGTGCAGAAGAATACTCCTCTCTCTCTGATAGTGACTGTAGCCAGGAGGAGCACAAGCAAGCAGGGATGGACTTAGAGTTGGAGTCTGATAAGTGTATGACGTGGTTGGCTCAGGGTTTGATGCCAGGAGAAAGTATTCAGCCCCGTCCCCTCATCCGTGCCCCACGTTGCCTGAGGCGAAAGTCCTCACACCTACTTCCTGCTGAAGCCATTTACCGGAGCCCAGGCTCTTATGGGCTGTATGGCCGTTACCGTAGGACCAGTCAGGCACAGGGCCTGTCTAATGTAGGTGGATTGTGGGCAGGGAGGCGAAATTCTCTTGCAGGTCCAGGATCAGTTTCACTGTACAGGACGAGCTCCTCTTGCTGGCCAGATCTCAGTCTTTCACACACACGGCAGGGAATTTACTACAACCCACAGATTGACACATGGAGTGCATTCCTCTCGTATGTAGAGCCCTAACTACAGCTGTATGTCTTAGTATGTGTGTGCTTGTAATGTTTTCACCGAAAGCTATTTGGACTTTGCAGTCACATTTTAATGCCATATGTGAGAGTATATATGTCCCTTTTCAAACTTTGGGGAGAATTTTTTTTCCCTCAGCACTACATAATTACTACTCCAAAGTAAATAACCTTAATACTAGCCTTACTGTAAATCAAGCACTCCAACAGTATGTGTAAGAAATATGATTGGTGGAGCAGTGGGATTATTTTATGAGTGTCAGTTTGGCAGCTAAACACAAAGGTTCAATGTTTCTGTTTCTCTTTTCTTTTTATTCTCTCCTTTCACTTTTTCAAATTGATCTCACTTCTCCCGAGGTGTTTTTTGTGTGTTTTTTTTAATTCTTTTAATGGTTTACATGTGACGCACACTGTTAAAACAACAGTAATTTGAATGTTTTGTTTTGTTTGAAACTTTTACTGTCCTTCTTTGTGTATGTGTACATCCGGGCTATACATTGAGTTTCTGTTTATCATTTTTGCTTGATGTTTTATGGGACCTGTCTATTTTGTGTTTGTCTGTAGAAAGGCCATTGCCAAGTCCGGTCTCCAGCACCTGTCATGCCAGCCCAGTGCTGCAGTGTTGGCTAAGGGGGAAACCGACAGAGAAATACGCAGCACAGTGGACTGGAGTGTGAGTAACACAAACCCAAATAATCTAGACTTCAGATCTCTAATCATTGTACTCTTGATAGAGCTACAGTTTCTTTCTCTGGTTTCACATTTAATTTGATGCATTGTATTTTGAGCAGGAATCAGCTCTGTACGGAGAGCACATCTGGTTCGAGACTAATGTCTCTGGGGACTTCTGTTACGTCGGAGAACAGCACTGTTACGCCAAGTCCCTGGTGAGTCTGTGTTCTATAGGAATGCCAGCATAAGTCCCTCTTTACAAAAGAGAGATAACCGAGTGAGTAAACAGAGGAGAGTAAATAGCTGGACGAAAGTGAGAAATTCCAGATTAGAGAGAATACAGGATGGTAATATACTGGAGAATCTAGAGTATATGATGGAGGATATAGAAATAGATGGATGGTAAAGGGGGAAATAAGAGAGAATCTCTCAATTGCACATTTCTCTTTTTCGCTCATATTTTCTCTCTTAGCGTAATGGTGCCCCCTGGTAGCGAGTTTACAAAATGCATTGCATAATTTCTATTTTTCAAATTATGGGCACTAAATCATTATGATTTAGTTCTTGATTGTTAATTTTGCGTCAAGTGAAGATCACCTCAGTCAGAGCAAATCTAATGTCTCTTTTTCCTGTTTTTCACAGCAAAAGTCTGTTGCTCGGAAAAAATGTGCCGCTTGCAAGATCGTAGTTCACTCCATCTGCATTGAACAGCTGGAAAAGGTGAGTGTCGTTACCAGTGGCAGGTAGAGGTAGAGACATGATCTGACACTGCATCACAGACCATACGTGTTCCTCCCTTCAGTTATTGGACTGGAATGCTCTGCCTCAAGGGGAGGGGCTTGATGAGGTGCCTCTCAAAGACCCATCATTCAGAGTGAGAAACTCTCTAGCTTTTTCTCCGACTCGGCTGGGGCTAATGGATCACTCACACATCTGATCTTAGTAAAGACTGGTGACTGTCTGGCCTGATAAACCTAGAACAGCTAAATAACAGAGTCCCGTTAACATCTGGTGCCACTTTAGCTCTCAGTCCATCCAGCCTGTGAAGGGGGCATTCAAATGTTTTTTTTTTTCAACTTAATTGGTTTGAAGTTAAGACAAAATCTGGTTTAACCATGCAATTCAGAAAGGTTTTCTTGCCAGACATATTCCGTTTCTTATTAGTAGGGGTGCTCCGATCAGGATTTTTGAGGCGATCATAGAAAGCAGTATCTGCCGATACCGATCACCGATACCGATCTTTTTAATGCCTTCTTTTTATCATTTATAACTATTTATAGTGATACCCCAATCAGGATTTTTAGACATTTATTCAGGCCTGAATTTCATTTTTGAAAATGGGGGGAATTCCCCTCTTAGGTGACATGTCCCTTTTCAAACTTTGGGGAGAATTTTTTTTCCCTCAGCACTACATAATTACTACTCCAAAGTAAATAACCTTAATACTAGCCTTACTGTAAATCAAGCACTCCAACAGTATGTGTAAGAAATATGATTGGTGGAGCAGTGGGATTATTTTATTTGTGTCAGTTTGGCAGCTAAACACAAAGGTTCAATGTTTCTGTTTCTCTTTTCTTTTTATTCTCTCCTTTCACTTTTTCAAATTGATCTCACTTCTCCCGAGGTGTTTTTTGTGTGTTTTTTTTTATTCTTTTAATGGTTTACATGTGACGCACACTGTTAAAACAACAGTAATTTGAATGTTTTGTTTTGTTTGAAACTTTTACTGTCCTTCTTTGTGTATGTGTACATCCGGGCTATACATTGAGTTTCTGTTTATCATTTTTGCTTGATGTTTTATGGGACCTGTCTATTTTGTGTTTGTCTGTAGAAAGGCCATTGCCAAGTCCGGTCTCCAGCACCTGTCATGCCAGCCCAGTGCTGCAGTGTTGGCTAAGGGGGAAACCGACAGAGAAATACGCAGCACAGTGGACTGGAGTGTGAGTAACACAAACCCAAATAATCTAGACTTCAGATCTCTAATCATTGTACTCTTGATAGAGCTACAGTTTCTTTCTCTGGTTTCACATTTAATTTGATGCATTGTATTTTGAGCAGGAATCAGCTCTGTACGGAGAGCACATCTGGTTTGAGACGAATGTCTCTGGGGACTTCTGTTACGTCGGAGAACAGCACTGTTACGCCAAGTCCCTGGTGAGTCTGTGTTCTATAGGAATGCCAGCATAAGTCCCTCTTTACAAAAGAGAGATAACCGAGTGAGTAAACAGAGGAGAGTAAATAGCTGGACGAAAGTGAGAAATTCCAGATTAGAGAGAATACAGGATGGTAATATACTGGAGAATCTAGAGTATATGATGGAGGATATAGAAATAGATGGATGGTAAAGGGGGAAATAAGAGAGAATCTCTCAATTGCACATTTCTCTTTTTCGCTCATATTTTCTCTCTTAGCGTAATGCTGCCCCCTGGTGGCTAGTTTACAAAATGCATTGCATAATTTCTATTTTTCAAATTATGGGCACTAAATCATTATGATTTAGTTCTTGATTGTTAATTTTGCGTCAAGTGAAGATCACCTCAGTCAGAGCAAATCTAATGTCTCTTTTTCCTGTTTTTCACAGCAAAAGTCTGTTGCTCGGAAAAAATGTGCCGCTTGCAAGATCGTAGTTCACTCCATCTGCATTGAACAGCTGGAAAAGGTGAGTGTCGTTACCAGTGGCAGGTAGAGGTAGAGACATGATCTGACACTGCATCACAGACCATACGTGTTCCTCCCTTCAGTTATTGGACTGGAATGCTCCACCTCAAGGGGAGGGGCTTGATGAGGTGCCTCTCAAAGACCCATCATTCAGAGTGAGAAACCCTCTAGCTTTTTCTCAGACTCCGCTGGGGATAATGGATCATTCACACATCTGATCTTAGTAAAGAGTGGTGACTGTCTGGCCTGATAAACCTAGAACAGCTAAATAACAGAGTCCCGTTAACATCTGGTGCCACTTTAGCTCTCAGTCCATCCAGCCTGTGAAGGGGGCATCCAAAACTCTTTTTGATAACTTGATTGGTTTGAAGTTAAGTTTGGTTTTAACCATATAATGCAGAAAGGTTTTCTTGCCAGACACACTCTTTTTCTTATTTTCTTATTAGTACCTTAATCACTATCAATGCGATTGGGCAAGTCAGTGTCGGGTTGTTGGTGGAGTTTTATTTTACCCATGAGGCACAGATTCTGTGTGCTCGGTATTGAATTGGGCTGGTGTCTTCAACAGTTTGTGACTGGTATGTGGGGCTGATTGTGGTGAAATGATGCTTGATCAGGGATGATTTTAATCATACTTCTCACTAATCAGTCTAATAAACTCAGAGAAGATGTAGAGGCAAATGGTGCATGTGGTTTTTGTTCTGTTCTCATATACTCTTTATAAAATTCCAAAGTTTATTTTTCCCTCTGTAGAAGTATTGAGCTCAGTTAGGAATCTCCAAATCTGAGCATGTTTTCTGGAAAACAATCCAGCATTTTGTGGTTTTGATGAGCTACTAATTGTTTCATTGTTGGGGTTTAAAGGTGCCATAGAATGGAAAACTGTATTCACCTTGGCCTAGTTGAATAATAACAGTTCTGTACATGGAAATGACATACTGTGAGCCTCAAACACCATTGTTTCCTCCTTCTTATATAAATCTCGTGCATGCAAAAGACCACTGAAACATAGGTGAATCAGAACATAGCACCGACTGTGACATTACAGTCGGGATCACTAATAGTTACGCCCCCAACATTTGCATATACCCGCCCA
>NW_015505687.1:1074914-1099845 GCF_001515645.1 Sinocyclocheilus grahami
GGTAGCCTGTTACATTACAGTACATAAGATTTCACTTACCACATAAACAGAGTAAGGAGAGATGACTGAGAATGATGGCGAATGATTTACAGATCCTGAGCACCACTGACAAGCATCTGATCTTGTAAAATGTGTGGTAAGTACTGCCGCTGTAGTTTACACAGCACGTGATCAACGATCGTGCATTCGAATGCAGTTTCAATGCCCTGCATATTAATATGCGGCTCCCTGATGCCCGCATTTTATATACAGTATAATTACCCAACGATATAACCGTGAGAGACAGTATTGAAATATATATTTTCACTGTTTCCTTCCTGCTGTGTGAGCTACTGAAATGAGCCGCACTGCGAAACAGCCAATCAGAGCAGAGCTCAACATTATTATTCATGACCCTTCCAAATAATGTAAAAACGGACCATTTCATTCTAGGGACAAAACCTAGGGTTGTAAATGGACATGTAGAACCGTTTCTGGAGATTTTTTGCCCTTACCTAAGCCTTTGCTGCATACCTTATATGTAGATATCAGAGAACAATTAAAAAGTTTGTATAAATGCATTCTATGGCACCATTAAATTAGGGTAAATACTGAATAGTTTTGTAGAAAATAAGATTTAAAAAAATTTTCTTTCAGATAAACTTCAGATGTAAACCATCTTTCAGGGAGTCAGGTTCACGGAACATCCGGGAAGTGAGTTTCTTCTTTTCCTCTTCTTTTCGTTATTTTCTAAATATCTCTTCCATTGTGCCTGTTTTCTGATTCTGTCAAACTTATTGCTGCAAAACCTTCATAGCTTGATATAAACAGCCAACAGCAGTGTGCTAAAAGACAGTTTTTTTTTTGTAGTCATTTTATTTTTATTATTTATAAATTAAATTTTTAAGATAAGTTCTTCGTTTTCTTCATTGTTATTTGTAAGTTTAAGATTTGTAAGTAGCTCTATGCAGCTGTCTGAATGACCCCAGACTGTTTTACACACACACACTTCAGGGGCAGGTGCTGTTTGCTGTTTGTAAATCTTTATTTTACCCTTTTTACTCTGTTTTCCTTTTTACGCGTCCCATATGTCACTCTCACTGCTGTAATCCGTCCCTCGTCGTCTCATCCTTTTCTCTCCATTGCACTTCTGCTCCTCTGTGTGCCTTGTCTCTTCCTGTCTCCCATCTTGCCTTGGTGGGTTAGCATACCTGGCGACGCAGGGCTTTCAGAGGTTGCCGTGCTTTGGAGCAAATGAGAGGTGCTGCAGCTAAATGTAATGTGCACACCTCTATCACACAGGTATCACACACACATTCACACAGCTGTGATGACACCTTTACTTGGCTAAATGAGGGCTCGTACATTTCTGTTAAATAAATCTAATTACAATTACTACAAACTAACTAGTTAGTTTCGATTAGAATTGTTTCGTGTTCACAATAAATACATAATGATTCACAAATAAATTTAGTGAAATTTACTCAAACAAATTCACAACTAAACACAATAATATGTACAAATGTGTAATTAATTATTTAATTAATTAAACCAGCTTTGTATTGTTACAATGTCATTAGTATATGTAAATGAACATTGTGTGAAAGTTTCAAATCTATTTGTACTGTTGTCTGAAGTAATGCAATCACGTGGAGAAATTGAAAGGGGGCATTATAGTTATTATAGTTATATTATGGTGAACTCTATTTTCTAAAGTCGCGTTGCGTCACGTTGTGCCACTCACGTCCGGTACATTGTGTAAGCCCAAACTATAACCCTTAACCCTAAAAGACTACAAAAAACGTATTGATAGATAAGTTAATAATAATTAATTTATACTTTATTTTTATAACTTAAAAAATCTGAAACATTTTTTCGTATGGGTATGTCTAAGGGAGTTTGTACCAAAGTATTTAAGTATACTTTTTTCCACACTCATGCAGGCATTTCATCATGGCATTCAACTCAGTTTACAGGCATTTGGAATGCATCTCCAGAGGTCTTCTGTTCTCCTGATTTCTGTTCTGCTGTCTGCTCCTGTTCATACCATATCCCAAACCTCAGATTTGATCTTAATACCCCACAGCATAACCCCACAACATTACTGGTTTAATGTGGCATTTTAAGCACAGATTGTCGTAATCTATGGATGGCACAGCTAAATGAGATCTTGTGTTTTTTATGGCAGCCAGCAATAGTGCGACACCACTGGGTCCATCGGAGAAGACAAGAGGGCAAATGCAAACAGTGTGGAAAGGTGGGTAGAATGGATCACAGCAAGAGTGTGTATTTGAGAAATTATATGTACATTTCAAAAGGCTAATGAATGAATTCTAAAGCTTATAACAGAATCTGATCTCCACCTACAGGGGTTTCAGCAGAAATTTGCCTTTCACAGTAAAGAGATTGTAGCCATTAGCTGCTCCTGGTGCAAACAAGCAGTAAGTCTCTCAAGCTGTTTGCATTAGTGTGTTTTCATATCGTAGAGTATGTAAATGTGTGTAAATTTCCTCTCTTTCTCTTTCTGTCTGCAGTATCATAATAAGGTGACATGCTTTATGCTGCAGCAGATAGAAGAACCGTGTTCATTAGGAGCACATGCCGCCGTTATAGTACCTCCTACCTGGATCATACGGGTTCGCCGACCTCAGGTATGCACACTCTGTTAGGGTTGTTAGGCAGTTTTATGGGAAACATCCACAAATTGGATTAGATAATGAATTGAATTTGGTGGCTGTGTAAATTATTAAGCAATGCTATCAGCATCTCTATGGCTAAATTAAATGTAAAACGTGAGATGTAAACACCTTCGGTACAAACCCCAAGGCATTCTGGCTGCAATTTCTGCACATTTTCAAATCGTGGTGTAGTATTACTTTTTCAAACATTTTTTAAGAAATGGTCTGGTCTGTTTTACTATGTTCTGAAATGTTTTTGTCTTCTTGAATTGTTTAAAAACTCCAACATACAAAATGTATGAGACAGCATTCTTTGTTCAGCACTCAATTAGAATAAGTATAAGTAGTTTAAAGAAAAAAATGGCAGTTGTGTTCTGTGTTTTCCATTAATTTTAAACGCTCAGAAACTGTATAGAACCAGAGAGCATTTTTATGCTGAAATGTAAATCTTTTCATCCACAGGTACTGTAGTTTTCCATTGTGTTTCTAATGATTGTGATTTCGCTGTGGAGTTTGTCTCTTCCTGTCTCCCATCTTGCCTTGGTGGGTTAGCATACCTGGCGACGCAGGGCTTTCAGAGGTTGCCGTGCTTTGGAGCAAATGAGAGGTGCTGCAGCTAAATGTAATGTGCACACCTCTATCACACAGGTATCACACACACATTCACACAGCTGTGATGACACCTTTACTTGGCTAAATGAGGGCTCGTACATTTCTGTTAAATAAATCTAATTACAATTACTACAAACTAACTAGTTAGTTTCGATTAGAATTGTTTCGTGTTCACAATAAATACATAATGATTCACAAATAAACACAATAATATGTACAAATGTGTAATTAATTATTTAATTAATTAAACCAGCTTTGTATTGTTACAATGTCATTAGTATATGTAAATGAACATTGTGTGAAAGTTTCAAATCTATTTGTACAGTTGTCTGAAGTAATGCAATCACGTGGAGAAATTGAAAGGGGGCATTATAGTTATTATAGTTATATTATGGTGAACTCTATTTTCTAAAGTCGCGTTGCGTCACGTTGTGCCACTCACGTCCGGTACATTGTGTAAGCCCAAACTATAACCCTTAACCCTAAAAGACTACAAAAACGTATTGATAGATAAATTAATAATAATTAATTTATACTTTATTTTTATAACTTAAAAAAATCTGAAACATTTTTTCGTATGGGTATGTCTAAGGGAGTTTGTACCAAAGTATTTAAGTATACTTTTTTCCACACTCATGCAGGCATTTCATCATGGCATTCAACTCAGTTTACAGGCATTTGGAATGCATCTCCAGAGGTCTTCTGTTCTCCTGATTTCTGTTCTGCTGTCTGCTCCTGTTCATACCATATCCCAAACCTCAGATTTGATCTTAATACCCCACAGCATAACCCCACAACATTACTGGTTTAATGTGGCATTTTAAGCACAGATTGTCATAATCTATGGATGGCACAGCTAAATGAGATCTTGTGTTTTTTATGGCAGCCAGCAATAGTGCGACACCACTGGGTCCATCGGAGAAGACAAGAGGGCAAATGCAAACAGTGTGGAAAGGTGGGTAGAATGGATCACAGCAAGAGTGTGTATTTGAGAAATTATATGTACATTTCAAAAGGCTAATGAATGAATTCTAAAGCTTATAACAGAATCTGATCTCCACCTACAGGGGTTTCAGCAGAAATTTGCCTTTCACAGTAAAGAGATTGTAGCCATTAGCTGCTCCTGGTGCAAACAAGCAGTAAGTCTCTCAAGCTGTTTGCATTAGTGTGTTTTCATATCGTAGAGTATGTAAATGTGTGTAAATTTCCTCTCTTTCTCTTTCTGTCTGCAGTATCATAATAAGGTGACATGCTTTATGCTGCAGCAGATAGAAGAACCGTGTTCATTAGGAGCACATGCCGCCGTTATAGTACCTCCTACCTGGATCATACGGGTTCGCCGACCTCAGGTATGCACACTCTGTTAGGGTTGTTAGGCAGTTTTATGGGAAACATCCACAAATTGGATTAGATAATGAATTGAATTTGGTGGCTGTGTAAATTATTAAGCAATGCTATCAGCATCTCTATGGCTAAATTAAATGTAAAACGCTAAATATAAACACCTTCAGTACAAACTCTAAGGCATTCTGGCTACAATACTCTGAGCAGCATTTCTACAAACTAATCTAAATCTTCAAATCGTGGTGTAGTATTGCTCTGTAGTATGTTCCGCTCTGTTTTACTATGTTCTGAAATTTTTTATCTTCACTGAATTGTTTAAAAACTCCAACACACAAAATGTCTGATACAGCATAGGGCTGGGCGATATGATGATATATCGTATATCGACGATGTCTCGTAAGTATCGCGATGTCGATGTCAACAGTCAGGTAACAGACGATTATCGACATTATCGGGAAAAAAATGTTGTTGCAAAAAATATTTTACATGGCCCCATAGTCACCTTTCAGGTCTTTTTGCATGCAAGAATGAAATAATTTAGTAGGAGGGTTGGGAATCGAAAAGCTATTCCAATTTCGGAAATCAGATGAAATGCGTAAGGTCAAGATTTAAATTATTGTTATAAAATTACATTTCGATTCTGCTTCTCGATTTCTGTATGCACATTTATTGTGATTTCAAAAGATTCAACTGCAAGAAGATGAAATAGAACTCACTTCTGCACTTGCGCGGCTGTTTTCTGTGCTGCGCACACACAAAAGCCACCTCTTATATACACGAACACTGGACTGAGCTCTCTTTCTCGCATTCTTAAACATTCGAATGGACAAATACACACAGAATTATATCAAAATATCTCATAAATTAGGGATGCAGTGCTGCAGCACACATGTCAGCAGTGTGGAAGCATGTAAACTGTCCGAGAAAGACACAAAAATCATTACAAGCACTGACAGCGAGACTGTAGTGCTGACTGTAGACTTTAGTACTGCATCACATAACTTCCATGAGAAGAGGAAGGGGTGATTGTTGCTGGTTTACTGTATGATGATTGAAATGGCCTTAAACAATTCGTAAATAAACTGCAGAAAGTTATGTTTTCTAATACATGCACGAATTGCATGTATTCTGACAGCACTGCATGAACTTGCAGCGGATCTGCTTATAGGGTTCAAAGTCCAAAGTGAAAATCTGTGCTCAGTTGCTCAAATCAGTTGCTCAGTCACATTTTTATGAATTTTTACAAGGCATGTGACAATGCGATACGTGCGACGTATTCGTAATGAGACTCATTTATAAATCTGATGTCAACAAAAATAAGCATTGCTGTCTTCCTGTGCGTTTCCGCCAAAATAAAACTTGACAAAAAGCAAGAACTCCAACATTCATAAATGTTAGTATTGTAATTTTACTGTTGTTCTGTAAAACAAAATAAAAAGTAAGAGAATAATAATTATAATAATTACAACAGCTCTGTTAATACATTTATTATAACACACACAGTGTTCAAATTGGGATCTATATAATATTTTCTAATGTTTTAAAAGAAGTCTCTTCTGCTCAGCAAGGCTGCTTTTAATTTTACAGTAAAAAATACATGCCTGATTCAAGAAGGGGTTCTTATCGCCAAAGAATATTATTTTAGTAACTTATTAATTTTAAAACAATTCGTAAATAAACTGCAGAAAGTTATGTTTTCTAATACATGCACGAATTGCATGTATTCTGACAGCACTGCACGAACTTGCAGCGGATCTGCTTATAGGGTTCAAAGTCCAAAGTGAAAATCTGTGCTCAGTTGCTCAGTCACATTTTTATTAATTTTTACAAGGCATGTGACAATGCGATACGTGCGACGTATTCGTAATGAGACTCATTTATAAATCTGATGTCAACAAAAATAAGCATTGCTGTCTTCCTGTGCGTTTCCGCCAAAATAAAACTTGACAAAAAGCAAGAACTCCAACATTCATAAATGTTAGTATTGTAATTTTACTGTTGTTCTGTAAAACAAAATAAAAAGTAAGAGAATAATAATAATAATAATTACAACAGCTCTGTTAATACATTTATTATAACACATAGAGTGTTCAAATTGGGATCTATATAATATTTTCTAATGTTTTAAAAGAAGTCTCTTCTGCTCAGCAAGGCTGCTTTTAATTTTACAATAAAAAATACATGCCTGATTCAAGAAGGGGTTCTGATCGCCAAAGAATATTATTTTAGTAACTTATTAATTTTAAGTTAAAATGTTCTTTGTTGGTATAATGTCTGCTAGAATGTTAAAAAATGTTTAGAGTTAAATGTTTTTAAATTGTTGTGTAATTTATTTATTTTTCTTTGAAAAACAAGACAAAACAGTAAAAAGCACATTTAGGCTATTTACACTGAACAAAATTATAAACACAACACTTTTGTTTTTGCCCCCATTTTTCATGAGCTGAACTCAAAGATCTAAGACTTTTTCTATGTACACAAAAGGCCTATTTCTCTAAAATATTGTTCACATGTTTTTCTACACTGGTGGGGACTTGAACCTGAATACACACCAACTCATGGGGATTTGTGTCACCGTTGGGACCTAAATTGAGGTCCCCATGGGTACAGAAGCTTATAAATCATCCCTAATGAGTTTGTGTGTGTGTGTGTGTGTGTGTGTGTCTGTGTGCGCATGTTTTTCTATACTGGTGGGGAATTGAACCTGAATACCCACCAACTCATGGGGACTTGTGTCACCGTTGGGACCTAAATTGAGGTCCCCATGGGTACAGAAGCTTATAAATCATCCCTAATGAGTTTTTTTTAGATTGAAAACAATTTTTTTCTTTGAGAGGTAGGGTTGGTGTAGGGCGATAGAAAATAGTTTGTACAATATAAAAACCATTACGCCTATGGGGAGTCCCCACAAGGATAGTGAACCAGACGTGTGTGTGTGTGTGTATATGTGACAAAATAATCTGCTAAGAAATAGTCTGTGATCACCTTTTGTTGATATTAGGGGAATGATTTATGTAGGAATTATGAACCCCTCCAGCAGGGGGGCGGTACTGCAGTCTTATCTCCTAGCCTGTGAGCGGTGCGAGAGATGATTCTCCTTAGTCATAATACTATGACACTATTCAGATGAGTCATGTGTTTGAGGAGTTTTCTGACATATAGTGCTGATGTGTGTGTCCTGGTTTACCCCATGCTGTCACATTTCTGTAATCCGTCTGTGTGAGTAATTAAGAGTGTTAAAGTGGAATCTGAACGCAGTCATATTTCATACCCTGACTCTGATCCATGAGAGAGAAGTTTGGGAATAATGCCTTAAACCCAACTGAAATAAGGAGTTTTAATCCACCCTTCCCATCACTTGTCTTCCACCCTGCTGAACTGGTTTATGTAGGAATTATGAACCCCTCCAGCAGGGGGGGCGGTACTGCAGTCTTATCTCCTAGCCTGTGAGCGGTGCAAGAGATGATTCTCCTTAGTCATAATACTATGACACTATTCAGATGAGTCATGTGTTTGAAGAGTTTTCTGACATATAGTGCTGATGTGTGTGTCCTGGTTTACCCCATGCTGTCACATTTCTGTAATCCGTCTGTGTGAGTAATTAAGAGTGTTAAAGTGGAATCTGAACGCAGTCATATTTCATACCCTGACTCTGATCCATGAGAGAGAAGTTTGGGAATAATGCCTTAAACCCAACTGAAATAAGGAGTTTTAATCCACCCTTCCCATCACTTGTCTTCCACCCTGCTGAACTGCTGTTTTCTGAGTTCAACACTCCATATATTCATATTCTGCTGTTTTTCTGTGAGGTTCTTTAGGTATGATGTGATTTTACAAAACAAGATATTTAACTGTAACTTGTTTGTCATTTAGGTATTAGACGGTTTTAGCCATGTGTGTATGTGATTTTTATGGATTTTGTTTAAATGTTTTTTGAACATTCAATGCATTTCCCTCTCTCTCTCTCTCTCTCTCTCTCTCACACACACACACACACACACACACACACAAAATCGTGTTAAATGATTCTTTGGCTCAGGTGGGCTGGATTTTGTCCGCTCTTGATCAGCTGCAGCTAAACCCTTCTCCTGCTGTGGCAGTACTTCCTCTGGGCACAGGAAATGACCTCGCTAGGACGCTAAACTGGGGTGGGGTGAGTGAAATCTGCGCAGTCAGATGCATTCATTTCAAACATCAGTCAGAAGAACTTTCTTATATTCCTGCATTGTAAGTTTCATTGTAATTCATGCAGCATAATCTGCTCATTCATTTTTTGAATGGTTTATCGAATGGGCATTTTTTTGTACAACCGTATGCATGTAGGGTTACACGGATGAACCTCTGAGTAAAATCCTGTCTCACGTTGAGGATGGGAATATTGTGCAGCTGGATCGATGGAATCTTATTGTGGAGCCCAACTCAGAGGCGGGGTCAGAGGAAAGAGATGAGCAGGTGACAGACAAGGTACAGTAAAAGCACCACCTGCAGTGCTGTTTCTGTTTGCATCAGTATGTAAGCAGCTGAAGAATGACTGATGTTTCTTTGCTCCACAGCTCCCTTTGGACATCTTCAATAATTACTTCAGCCTTGGGTTTGATGCTCATGTGACTTTAGAGTTCCATGAATCCCGAGGTTGGTGTAAAGGCACTAGTCTGTCATATAAATGTGACTGTTTAATAGCAAGACAGTGGCTGTATGAGAGTAAAGCCTTGAGTTTCTTCTGCAAGGTCATACTTATTGGTGCTAATTGAGATTAATGATGGTTTGTCCTCTTACTCTTCAGAGGCCAACCCTGAGAAATTTAACAGCCGATTCAGAAACAAAATGTTCTATGCAGGGGTAAGTGAAACACACACAAACTCTCACACTCAAACAGCCAAGTTCTTACAAAGTACTCACTTCATCCTGCCTATTTTCTAAATGCGTGCTGTTGATCTTATTGTGAATGATTCATCCATACAGGTGTCATTTTTTAATAAGTTTTGACATTGTAATTGCTAACCGAGACTTGTCATTTGCACTTATATATTGTTGCTCTTTTGTTAGTTTTGACTGCTTTTATTGTCCTCATTTGTAAGTCGCTTTGGATAAAAGCATCTGCTAAATGACTAAATGTAAATGTAATTCTCAATCATAATGTCATAACTGGCTCTTCCAGTATGCTGAGCTTCTCCAATCATTTAGTCCACTTAATCTCCACCCCTTTCTTACAATCAACTTTGAGCCAACATTCAGATCTGCCTTTATCCAATCAATAAACAATGCATAGAAACAAGTCCCTTCCCAACATTTTTTTTTCTTTTCAATAACCTGTTTCTCTGTATCACAATACAGAGAAAAGTATATGTCGCTACTTCCGTTACATCACGACTTTAATAATTGCAAACCTCTTTGTAAACCACAACATTAATAATGTGACAGTGAGTTGGTGGTGACAGAAATGCAAATTATATTTCCTTTTCTACAGACAGCGTTTTCTGATTTCTTGATGGGCAGCTCCAAAGACCTGGCAAAACACATTAGAGTGGTGGTACGTATGGAGTTAAACTAAACAAAGACTCCTTTGTGCAGAACAAGAGGGGAAATATGTGTGTTTTGAAATGCAAATGAAAATGCTGTTTTTGCGGTTTGACTCTAAGTCTCTGTTTTTGCATGCGTGTTTGTTTGCATTTCTTCCTCTTGGGCTTTAGCACTGAGAGGTAGTGTGCCTAAATTTGAGTTGCAACCTTTTTTTCTGCGTACTGTTGGTTTGTTTTGCGGACTTATTCAGTTTTTACCACTTTCTTCTCTCTCTCATTCTCAATAGTGTGACGGCACAGATTTGACCTCTAAAGTCCAGGATTTGAAGCTGCAATGCCTGGTCTTCCTCAATATCCCCAAGTAACACACAAAATCTTTTTCTGTGATTTGTTCTTTCTTACGCTACCGTTCAAAAGTTTGGAGTCTGCAAGATTTTTTTCATGTTTTTGAAAGAAGTCTCTTATGCTCAGCAAGGCTGCATTTACTTGATCAAAAATACAGTAAAACTGTAATACTGTGAAATATTTTTACAATTTAAAATAACTATTTTCTATTTCGATGTATTTTTAAATGTATTCCTGTGATGGCAAAGCTGAATTTTCAGTTCTAGATAAGTCTGTGTGAAGAGTCTGCATGTTTGGATGTTCATATTAATCGCAGGTACTGTGCAATCGCAGGTACTGTGCGGGCACCATGCCATGGGGCAATCCAAGTGAGCATCATGACTTTGAGCCTCAGCGTCATGATGATGGCTGCATTGAGGTCATTGGGTTCACGATGACATCACTGGTATGTTTCACCTACCTGAATTAGTTTGAAGTGAGTTTTTATAGTGCGATTGGTGAATTACAGTCCCTGTATTGTTTGTTACGACTGTAGGCCACGCTGCAGGTCGGAGGTCACGGTGAGAGGTTAAATCAGTGTCGTGAAGTCACCCTCACCACCTTCAAGCCAATCCCCATGCAGGTGGATGGCGAGCCTTGCAAACTAGCTCCATCTGTTATTCAAATCTCCCTGAGAAACCAGGCCAACATGGTGCAGAAAACCAAGAGGCGCACATCAATACCACTGCTCAATGAGTGAGTGCAACATGTTACTGTGTGAATATTATGGCTGTCTCGATATCGTATATTCACTACACGGTTACCGTGCCCAAAAGAATGATAATATTTTTGCGATACCTGTAGAAAATTTAAAAAATGCTGTCAAGTCAATGTCTCTTTTGTGTGTTCTTTTTTTGGCCAATTAATCCCACTCAAAATAAGAGTGTTAAAAGGCAGAGAGAGAGAGTTTGTAACTATAATTGAACAAAAATAACTTACTTAGGGTGTCTAACACAACGCCTTTTCCATGTAATCCAAAACTCCTACACTGATGAGCTAACTTTTCTCGGGCGCAGGTAGTGTCTCACTTTTGTCTGTCATCTCCAACGATATAACGTTTTGTGTAGCAGTAGTAATATGTTATTGCCGCTGAATTCAACCATCAACTGGTGCTGGATTATTTACAATATTATCTTGTGAAGTATTAAGTATTAATGATATTAATATTTAATTGTTTTTCAACAATACCGGTATATAGCAAAACCCCAGGTATGTATGTAATACCAAGGAGAAGGTCTGCGATTTCTGAATGAGTTTTAAAGAGCATTACTGCTCTTTAAAAGGGCACACGTGCACACACATTTGAGTATTAGGTACGAGCTGATGTTTAAAAAATAGTCAGTGAGCAGAAAGTTAAACTGCTGGATTGATGTCTCTTTCTATTGAGCTGTTACTGAAAGTGTGAAAATTTAGTGTGAATTATTCGCTGTCATTTCTTTACCTTGACACTTGAAGTGAATTTATTACCCTTATAAATGGCTGCTAAGGACAGACGCTTGCTTAGTCCTGCTGAAATTAGATAATAGCTCTCTCTCTCTCTCTCTCTCTGAGGTTTTGTTAATTTCACACTTGACTAATTCGAGGTGAACGAATTGTATTGACGGCAGATAGGCCTGTAATGAAACCTTGTTTAAAAAGCGAAATATCGGAAGTGGAGACATATTTAATTAGTGTGGCGACAGCAGCACTGTTTAGTGAAGTGCAAGGCAGTGTACCTAGCCAAGACAGCATACTCGCTGTTACACACAGCACTGTACATCCTTTGTGTTTGCATGTTTTTTATTTTATTTATTTCTTTGTTTTTTTCATCCAGTAGTCTGCAGCCATTTCCAGAACGATTACGGATCAGAGTGAGCCGTATCAGCATGCATGATTATGAAGCTCTGCACTACGACAAGGAGAAACTCAAAGAAGCTTGTAAGTATGAAACGCACACATTACAGTCCAGAAAATACGCTTGTGACTCCTGATGTGCTGTGATTTAAAGAGTTAGTTCAAAGCCATAACCATGTCCTGAACATTGGAGGGGGGAAGGGTTGTCTTGTTCATTTTAATTAATGGAATTATAAAGAAAAAGAAATAAGACCGTAAAAGAAATTGTAGGTCTAATGGCCCATTCACACCAAGAACGATAACTGTAAAGATAACTATTACGATAAAGATATTAGCATCCACACCAATACTGTTCTGTTTATTATAAGCACAAGCTGCAGTTATGTCTTCTGCCGCTTTAAATGCATATTCTCTTTCAAATCAGGTGGATTCTGATTGGCTGTTAATGTTTTTATTGTTTATCAGCTGGACAAAAAACATTCAGAAAGACATTCCACATTCCAAAGATATCATTCCTCTGTGTTTTTATCGTTATAAGTTGTGGTGTGGACTTTTCTATACTCATAGAATTATGTTAAAATGAAGTTATACATGTTTTTGTCATCCTAACAACAAACACAGCTGTGTGTAATGGAATGCAACAGGGCAGCATCAAGAATATCAAATAATGGCCATTTCTAATTATTAGGGGGAGGGGGAAATGTGTCATCCTCAATCCACTTGTTAAGTCTGATGACGGTTTGCAGGTTTCCAAGTGCTCTATCACATCCCAAAAGCAAACAACATACGGTGCTAGTATATGCTCACTGTGTGCTGTAATAATACTGAAATATCATGATCTTAACCTTTATCTCCATACAGAAATCTCCGTTGGCCAGACAGAGATTCATCTTTTCTGAATCGTTAAAATATTGGTTTCTGTGATACTGTGACTGTATTGTATAACATGCATTTTTAAAAGCTTAGTTTAAATCTGTGCTTTAAAAATTAGATTTTTAAATGAGATGGTATGCTCACTTGAATTGTACCCAGAAAGGTTAGGTTAACTCACACAAAAATGGACAGAAATCTTTCAGATTTTATTAAAAATGTTTCATTTGTGTTTTGTAAGAGTACATTCAAGCTGCAGTTGTATTTCTCAGCACTAGGTGTCGTCCCATCTCTACAGTGAGTGATAATGGTGTGAACTGATAGAATTAATTGGATCTTTTGAGAATACATTCAGATGCAGCTTTATGCCTTTTAGGCCTGTTAGTCTGACATCTCATAAAGAAAATATCATAACATCATTTAACATCATAAAAAGACAAATTATTGCTAACTTTTAAAGTGCGTGTCAACTGTGAGAACGCGATTAGCTCTTTGCTGTTCTGTACTCTCTCCTTTGTGATACAAAAATATACCACACTTCCCTGTGTCTCATCTGCTTTCTGCTGTCAGTACCTCTTCACTCTTCAGAAGAGCCTTGACAATACCACCAACTGAACAGAAAGAGAGTGAGCGGAGAACAAACCTGAATTGAATTTGGGAACGACTGTTCAGATGTTGCTAAGCAACCCAACATTCCTCAATGGAAGAGACCTCTCCCATCTCTCGCTACTCTCTCTCTGCTCGTTTCTTCCTGTTTCCCCTGTCGCTTTCTCGCTGCCTCACTCTCTCGCTTCCCACTTTGTCAGAGAAACCTGCTGTCCTCTTGAGAATGCTCATTTAATTTAGAAATATTACCCTGCCTCTCTGAAGCCTGTGAGGCTCAGCTCAGGGTAGGGCATGACTACTGCTCCTCCAGCTTTCAAATGTACACTGCTGTATCTTCATAACGCTAAGGGTGGTTGAGTGTAAAAACGCTACAGTTAGGATCTCAGTGTGGGTGGGATCTATGCTTTTTACTCTTTTCCTCTAAAGTGACTTGGACTTGAGAATATCCATATGCATGAGAGTACACATGTACCCTCGGCAGTCACTGCACAAACATCATATTTCATCATATTCTCTCACTGACAGCACATTTAAGAGCAGGCCTACAGCCATGTGTCTACAAAATGCCTGCAGTGGTTTAGACTCTAGTGCAAGTAAAATTGCCACATCCTCCCCATCACGTCCTATTACTGTCTGACCTTGTTTCATGAGGAATCTGTGGATTAGTTTGAATGAGTTTGATTGGGTCTGAGCCAGTGCATGTTGCATACAACTGCCATAAATCATATTCATCAACTCTTCTGCTTACACATGTATTCACAAAGATAGAGATGAATTAGCTTATACCATACATGATTGAAAATAGTTTTTCTTTCTTTCTTTCTTTCTTTCTTGCTTTCTTTCTTTCTTTCGCAGTCTTCTTTTATTTTTACTCTTTCTCCCACTGCTGATCAGTATCTCCTGAGAGGAAAAAATGTGGGCCAGGTTTTTCACAACACACAGTAGGCTGTTACTGTGAGAGTGAAAGAAATATTCTGTTTCTTCTCATCATCCCTCGTTCTAACTTCTCTTTTTATCTTTTTCCTTATCACAGCAATTCCACTGGGTCTCATCGTTGTCCCGGGAGACAGTGATTTGGAAACCTGCAGAGCTCACATCGAGAGACTACAGGAGGTAAAAAATGAGAGGGTGGGGTTAAAAGATGAAGTGGGGTAAAAGTGAAAAATGAAGAGGACCGGAAAAGAGAGAGGAGGAGAGAGGTGTTAGAGTTTGATTAATGATAGGAACAGTCAGTCACAGTCAGAATATAATGAGGGAGAAGTTATACTGCACTACAGTACCGAAAGTAGTGCTCAACTGAATTGTCCTTTAGGACGCAGATTGTACAACAGCACCACATCAAAATTGCAACACCTTTATTAACAACAGTTAATGAAATGGGTATTATGAAATCAATGAACAAATTCTATCATCATTTATTCACCCTCATGTCATTCCAAACCTGTATGAATTTCTTTTGTGGAACATAAAAGAAGATATTTTGAAAAAAGTTGGTAACCAAACAGTTTTGGTGACCGTTGACTTCCATTTTATGGACAAAAAAACCCATCTCAAAATATCTTCTTATGTATTCCAACAGTGGAAAGAAAGTCATACAGGTTTAGGACAACACCGAGTTGAGTAAATGATGACAGAATTTTTATTTTGGGTTAATTATCCCTTTAAATTATACATAAATCGTTCATTCATACTGCTGTATATTTAATAGGTTAATGATAACTAATTATCATGAATCTAGCTTTATAAATGATTTTATTTTTATATTGTTCATTGCTAGTACACGATACCATTAACCAATGTTAATAAATTGAACCTTATTGTAAAATGCTAACCAAAAATCAAACATTAAAATATGTTGCTAATACTATAGCCCAACAATATGCATAATTATTAAAATGACATATGAAATAAGAAAATCTTTTAAAGTCTTTTAAATCCTGATGATGCCAAGCTCTCTAGACAATAATTAACAGAAAAAATTAATTGGGATGTGCGCAAAAAATTTGTGTCCTTTTGCAAATAAACCCACATTCAGCTTTCTGTAATGTATTTTGAATCCATGCCAGCATCTGCCTCATGTAGTTTGTTTCTGTGAAGTGACAAATGAAATACTGTAGTTTAATCAGACACACAGTCTTTGACGTCAGCAACTAAAAATAAGGTGCAGTGTTTTCTTCTCCTTTTTTAAAAGTTATTCTAATAATTTACTGTTGTGACTATACTCATGTTTTGGTTAGGTGAACATTTTACTATATGCATTTACTATTGTATTTTCCCCTACTGTTGTGAGCCCCTGGTAGAGATTATCTTATTCATTCATGCCACCCCATTCTGGCCTTGTTTTAGTTCATACATTCCCATCAAGAAACAGTGTTTGTACAAATATAACTTCACAATCAAATGAAAAAAAAAGATTTCCAAACCAGTCAGAGCCTTCGTTTAGAGGGATATGTACAGTAAATGATGGTTTGATTTTAGAGGGGAAATCTCTCTCACACACACTCTCATACACTGTGCAGCAGGTCATAATGAAACACCCTTGGCAGAAAGGTTGTGTGAGTGTTTGTGGCAGAATAAAGTGTTTTTCAAAAAGAAGAGTAGTCTCAAATTCACATGCTAATATTTATTCACGATCTTCTCCCAGAAACACTGTTGTCCAACTGCTGCAACCCTATATGATTGTGTATGTATCTGAACTGATGGGCTTAGTGAGTGTTTATCTAATTTAATGGGGTCTCCTGCAGGACTTTGTGTCGTGTCACCCATCTCTGCAGCGGCTGGTGCTCCAGGTGGGTGAGACACCTGCGAGAGGTGAGACAGGCACACCTGGAGCACTTTCAGGAACACGACTGGAAATACAGCCTGGACAAAGAACCGAGAAAACCAAACACAGTGCTGTATGTCAGATTTTGACGAACATGCCTCCACAGACCCAAACTAGATCAACTTCAGCAGCACATTTGTGTACTCTAAAAGTAGGCTCGGAGGCAGACATGTTTACCGTGAGAGTGCATAAACCCCTAGAGAGATAAAATGAGCAAGAGAGTTTGTTTTCAGATAGAGCTTAACATGATCCCTAAAGCAGAGTATTCCGCAATTCATCCTAAATCTCTCCCACATCATTCTCTGTGAGATTAGAGCACTCTAGCGCCTCCTAGACACTAGTCTGTTTGCAGGCATGAAGACCCCTAACCCTTGTTAGTACAGCATTCCCTTATGACAGATGTTATGGGTGAAACTTCAAATAAGCATAAATTGCAGTAAGCGCTTACTAAGTTAAATCCACTCGTTCAGAACTTGGTTCCCTGGATATTTCCCCTGGGTCCTAAGTGCTCCCGTGTGCTTTGTTTGGATGGATGCCTTGGATCACGTTTAGCCTTTGTTGAGAATGGCAGTTTTCTTTATAGTTATGGTGCATGCAGGTGTTGTGTTCTTTGTGTGCTTTGAGTGTAGTCTTTGTAGTGTGTATTTGACACTGTTGCATGACTTATGTAGATCTACAAATGGCAGTTTGCTGCTTTAGGGAAACAACTGATGTGACAGAAAATAACGACAGGTCTGTGTGTGTGTATGTGTGTGTGTGTGTGTGATGAAAATAGTCAACTTAAGCACTGTTCATTCATATACTGATCATTTGCTTTGAGTGGCATAAACTGACACTAATCGGAATTCTATCAACCTTTCTTCTCTTCCCATCTCCTACCCTACACTTTCTTCTCATTTCATTCACAGGAAGGTGACGGGACCAAATTGAAGGCTTTGTCATCTCAGAGGCTGTCGCCAAAATGGTGCTTTCTCGACTGTGAGTATTCACAGTAGTTTGGATGTTAGAATTCAGAGTCAGATCTGGGGTGCTGAGCAGCATGTGTGCCATGGTGGTCCTCAAGGATGTGGGCTGGAGTTGTGTTTATCAGTGCGCAAAGCTGTAGGTGTTTGCAGTGAATAAAATGGCAAAGAGTAAAGGTCAGAAATTCAAAACCATGAGTCAGACCCACAAAATATTCTCTCATCAGTGCTAGAATCGAAGCTAGGAAAAGACAAAGAGTCATGAATCTCCATACTAAAGAACAGAATCTACTCTGGCATTTCAGTGCTAATAAGGAGTGCCAAGATGATTACTGTCAGCAGGTGAGAATTACTGCCACAGGGAAAGAGGCAGGAGCTGTTTGCGTTATAATGACTGCATGTCTGGAATGATGAACTCTGCGTGTGTTCCACCAGATCACACCTGCAGATCAGCAGGAACTCTGAAAATTTAAGGCATCACAGCGGCATGCAATTTTCTTTTTTTCAGTTAAAATAGACTACCATTGAAATGTTTGGGCTCAGTAAAACATTTTGTATTAATTGTTTGTTATTAGGAAGTTAATACTTTTATTCAGCAAGGATGCATTAAATTGTGCATTGTGATGACATTTATAATATTTTTTAAATAAATCCTGTTCTTTTGAAGTAATGAAAGAATCCGGAAAAAATGTATCACTACTGAATGGCTGCTGAAAATTCAGCTTTGCCATCATAGTAATAAATGTTTAAATTAATTCAATACATTTTTTATATAAATTCTAATAGGGAACAATTTTTTTTGTTATAACATTATAATAGTTCAAAATATTACCTTTTTTACTGTATTTTTGATCAAATAAATGCAACCTTGGTGAACATAAGAGGCTTCTTTCAGAAACAATAAGTCATACTGACCTCAAACTTTTGAACGGTAGTGTATTTATTTAAACAGTGCTCTGTTTGATTTACACTCTGTCCTACAAGCTCATTATTTCCATTATGCATACTTTTATGTGAACAGCTTTCCAGTTCTTGTAGTAATCTCCTTTTTGATCAGTGTGAAGATGTGGATTAACGTCAGCTCAATGAAAAGTGGAGAATCGGACTACATAAGTCTTGATGAAAAGGATGCAATGATATGTTCACAACCTAGTAGTATCAATGCACAATTATATAGTGCCATATAATGGCAACTAATTTAAATACATTGATAAGAGGGAAAAGTCATTCTTCAAGGAGTCAAGGCTTTTAGATTACATTTTTCATTTGTAAACATTCCCTAATGCACTGAACTTTCAAGGAGCAAAGAGATAATTATGCACATTATGTATTCTATAAGAACTGATTAATAAAAATAAATGGCTAGTCGCATACAGGCAGTGGCGGCTCGTCGGGGGAGGCACAGCTTCCCCATAATTTTGAGGTGAAAATGGGAGGACGATTTAATATTAATAAAATTCACAATTAATTTCAGTTCATGTCTCAGAATGTGTATTTTTTGTTTGTAATTTCACAGTTGTAATACCATAACATGAAAGCGCCGCTTTTCTATCATGAATGTGCCGAATCTGCTGATGTAATTACAGCCGCTAATGATAGAGAAGGTTAGGGGGAGGCCGGGGGAGAGCTGAGCTCTCGTGCCTCCGTTGGTAAAAAAAAAATTTTAGCCAATCACCATCGAGTGTTCACTTTCATCACTGAGGATTGTTGAGAAAAGAAACCTCGTAGAGGAGGCTAGCCTCCCTTCTGATATCAACCAATCATCAAAGAGACGTAAATTACGTGATATTAGTTTGAACATCTGCCGCTGCACTGATAATGTACCAAGTACTTATGATGAGTAGCGATATTGAATATTTGATTGCCAACAGATTTGCCAAGCTGTCATTCAAACAGTATATATACAAATTTAGGGAAAACAGCCTAAGCTGGATATAGGCTACAGCAGTCGGCTTAATTAAATGGCGCAACAGGCAGCTCTCTTTTAACACTTTTAAGAAGGGATGGATGTTTGCTTCAAGTGATAGACCAGGTAAGTGAAATTATATTATCTTGCTGTATGTATGTCGTTTTCTTTACGTTTTCTGACTAAAAGCAACCAAAAAGCCATTTTAAAGTGGTTAAGCAAATAATAATAATAATCGTCAGGGATCCCAGACCAATACAATTAGTGTGCCTCCTCTATTTTAAAACCCACGAGCCGCCACTGCATACAGGTGACACTTTTGTTGAGAGGTGCATTGAAGCATTGACGTCGAAAGGGCCATCAGACTTCCTTTGACAGCATCTCGAGATACGGAGAGTCAGTCATCATTATACACAAATCCTCTGTGACAGCTGAGTCACATTCACATAGATCCTAAACTGCTACACATCAAACCAGTGAAATAGTAGATCACAATCCCCTGTTCGATTCTTGCATCTTTCCACCTTTCATTCCAGTCCCTCCTTTCTCTCCTCCCACCGGCCCAGAGCCAAACTCATCTCCTCATTTTAAGACTAAAAAGCTTCCAAGGGCTTTATTACCCGAGCAGAGAACTGCAGGATGAGTCAGAACTTTTCAGAGTGATTGTGGCAGCACTTCTGATCTCAGCTCAATGTTATGAAGTTGCTGTCAAATAATTACCAGTGCAAGCAGGGGGAAAGTCTGATCCGAGGCCAGTGTTATACAGTTTTCATGGATCATCATAGATCATTCATGCCCCAGAGTGTGAGGAATCATGTACATTCATTACTTATGCTGCAAATGTGTTATCTTCAGGTATATGGACGAGCTTGTGGGAATTTATGTGTGCATTTCAGCATGTGCATTCTCTTTGGGAGTAATTTGTTTGGTGGGATGTGAAACCCACAGCAATCTGTTTTCTCGCTCATTAAGACAACATGAGAGGAGTGTTTTGTGTCTGAGTGTCACATACCTTCACAAATCCAGCAACACCACTGGTCTAAACACTTGGCCTGCCTTCTTGTAGCATCCTCTGATTCGCTCAGATCATCTTACAGACATTTGTTGCAGCCGAACTGTCCAGGAGTGTCATGGGCCCATGTCAACTATGAACATATTTTGAAATCTTTTTTTGTTATGACCCAGCTGGGTTAGGTTAAATATTTGATCCTACATTATTTAACTATAGCTTAAAAATTACTATACTGCTGAAAATGACTGTTCTCCCAAAATGAGTTGTAAATTAAAATCACTTTAACACACACTGAATGACTACTGTAACAACACAGGCTATAGTAATTATCAGAAGGTAAAAAAAATATTGCAAGAAAACAGAAATAGACAATAATATAAGCAAAAGTGCAGAAAAGAATGGCAACTCAACAGTTACACATCTTACACGGTTAAACGATATTCCTTTTTTTAAGTGTTAATTGAACATTGTTGAATAAATGTTGATTATTATGCTTTGATTAGTTTTCTTCTAGTTTCTAAACGTATGCCTGTCATGAGTACTGTTGGGTTGAATGAATGAATGATGCACTTATATAGCGCTTTATTGTGTATTGTTGTACACCCAAAGCGCTTTACAATCATGTGGGGGGTCTCTCCTCAACCACCACCAGTGTGCAGCATCCACTTGGATGATGTGACGGCAGCCACAGGACAACGGCGCCAGTGCGCTCACCACACACCAGCTACAGGTGGAGAGAAGAGAGAGTCATAGAGCCAATCAAGTGGTTGGGGGATTATTGGGAGGCCATGATTGACAAGGGCCAGGGGGGCAATTTGGCCAGGACACCGGGGTTACACCCCTACTCTTTACGAGAAGTGCCATGGGATTTTTAATGACCACAGAGAGTCAAGACCTCGGTTTAACTTCTCATCCAAAAGACGGTGCTTTTTGACAGTATATTGTCCCCATCACTATACTGGGGCGTTAGGACCCACACAGACCACAGGGTGAGCACCCCCTGCTGGCCTCACTAACACCTCTTCCAACAGCAACCTAGTTTTCCCAGGAGGTCTCCCGAGCAATTATGAGCAATTATTGACCCAAATTGGAACACATCAACCCAGCTTCCTTACCCAGTAGTCTCAATCAAGTGTTTGAGTTGAAAAAAATAACCCAGGGTTTTATAAAGTGAAGATGTTGAAACAATACTGTTGTGTAATTGGAGAGAGAGATGTTCTGTCATCTCTTCTGCTTGAACTTGCTCTTGAATGTCTGGTAGCTAATCAGAGGCCTGATTTGTGTTGTTTTGTATGTTTTGTGTTTGCAGCTACAACAGCGGATCGATTCTACAGGATTGATCGAGCTCAAGTGAGTCGTCCGTACAATACCTCTTAGAGTAATTCAAACTACAATTGAGCAATTTTGAGTTTCCACAAATAAAGCATTCACATTTGCCTGGTTTCTGTGTCACCCCTCAGGAGCATCTTAACTACGTGACTGAAATTTCTCAGGATGAGCTGTTCGTTTTGGACCCAGAGCTGGTTGTCACAGAGACAGTCAGCACATCGCCAGGCATGCCAGACCTGGTGGACTCCTCTGGTGATGCCCCGTCTGATCCACGTAAATTTGCCTTCCCATCATCCTCTTCTTCTCCACCAAACTCACCCGGACCCAGGTGAGATATTGTAAACATACACGGACAAACATAAAGGGAACCGTTTAAATGTATCCAGTGCCACTGTGCCAGCTAATCTTTGCCTTTCTTGTCAGTTTAATGATGTTTTGATCAATGAGTTACTTTATACAAACTTTCGTACGGGAGACATTTTCATTATCAGCGGCAGCTAATAACACCGATGGCTGTTAGCTGACAGCAGCTTCTGCTCTGTAACATCAGCCAACAGGGAGCAGTAGAGCATCGAGCCGGCTGGTGGCAGTGTGGTTCTCACAGCTCAGCTGCTTTGTACAAATGCTACATTAACAACACTAATTCTAATATTACTGATAACTGTATGTTTAACATCCACCTAGGGTGCCTTATAGTTGTTGCTTTTGAGATGGTTGTTATATGGTTTTATAATTGACACTTGTGTGTAGACAGGTTCATACATGAATGTCTATAAATGTATGCTTGTGCAAATGAGAAAGTGATTGTGAATAGCAGGATAATTGTGTGGTTCAGAGTGAATAAAACAGAGCATTTCCTGCAGCACAGAGCTTGATCCTCAGCCTGAAAAAGTCATACAGCACCGCAGCCCCTGTGTGTGTGTGTGTGTGTGTGTGTGTGTGTGTTCGGAGGGGTAATAGAGCTGAAGACAGAGAATACAGCAGTGTTAATTTCATTGACGAATAATTTTCGTCATAATTTTCATCAGCAACATTTTTTTCACCGACGACAATGAGACTATAACGAACTAAAACTCATTTTGAATGACAAAAACTATGACGTAAATCTATTGCCATTTTCGTCAAAGAATAAAAACGAGAAGAAATGTTAGGGAGGGACGATTTGGGAAGAGATTCATTCAGAACGAATGTGTGTGTGTGTGTGTGTGTGTGTGTGTGTGTTCGGAGGGGTAATAGAGCTGAAGACAGAGAATACAGCAGTGTTAATTTCATTGACGAATAATTTTCGTCATAATTTTCATCAGCAACATTTTTTTCACCGACGACAATGAGACTATAACGAACTAAAACTCATTTTGAATGACAAAAACTATGACGTAAATCTATTGCCATTTTCGTCAAAGAATAAAAACGAGAAGAAATGTTAGGGAGGGACGATTTGGGAAGAGATTCATTCAGAACGAAACTGCTGCGTCGTTCGGAGGTTAGATGCGTACATATGAACCGGCGGGACATAAGCTAACATACACTTGCTGCAAGTCGCATAAAACGTTCAAAAGTGTCAATATGTGGTAGTTAGAGAAGAGCAGACGTATGGATGAATCTGACTCAATTCGGTCCAGTTTTCAGAGTGCAGACACTGAAGCATACACACACAGAAAGCGCCTCTCACAGCGCTCTCTCAGCGAGTACTCTTTCACGTCACATGAATGGAGAATTACACACACAATTATGTCGAATTGTCCGTTTTGGATCTAGAATCTAGAATTTAGTTGCTATTGTCCGAGTCATTGATGTTAATCAAGCAACAAAAGAGAGCGAAAATCACTCACTGCTCTTGACTGAAAAACTTTAGTAGCCCTAAAGATTAATCTAAATTTATTTATAGAAATATATATGTCTGCTTGAAAGAATGAAGAATGTGGTAAACAAGTTGCTATAAAGAATGCATAATTAGCCTATATAACCATTGGTATTTCATTCAAAAGAAGACCATGTTCTTGTTCTTTATGAGAAGTGGTTTTATTTAATTTTAACATAAAGGCATGTTGTGTGTCACGGCAGTTAAATCTGTATCTATCATGATAAAACCTTAATATCAAACCCTCCCCCACACTTTTAATATCATGTAAATTCGTCCCCCGCACTTTTTCGGGCAATTGTGTTCGCATAGAGGTTATCAAGAGCCAGTGAGAATAAATATCGATTTAAATTCAAAGAGACAGGATAGTCTGTGCATGATCTGATGTTTTATTCGGACCCAGAATAAGGCGAGATGAACATCACGGAGTGCTAAACGCTCTGTGCAGTGTATGTTTCATTCATACTCGAAGCCGGAGGGAGCTCTCGCGCAGAAAGTCGTACGAGGAAATTCCTAATATGGACAAAAGCGTCCAGCTATCTGTATGAAAACAGTTGTTTTCACTGAAAACAGAAACTTTTGGAAACATGAAGACATTAAACATACGATTGCGACAATATATGGTTTATTTGTGTTTGTAAAGTCATCTCCAGGTAATAAATAAATATGAACAATGCAGTGCTAATTGATATATCATTTATTACAGTATAGAAACTATTCTGCCTTGTGTGATAAAAAAAAAAGTGTTTGTAGTATATACACAAATCATTATTATTGGTTATTGTCCAGCAGTTATCTGATTTCTAAGTCAATTAAAAGCTAGAAATTAGAGAACAATTAAAGTTGCCTATACACTACCAGTCAAAAGTTTTTGAACAGTAAGATTTTTTATGTTTTTTAAAGAAGTCTCTTCTGTTCACCAAGCCTGCATTTATTTGATCCAAAGTACAGTACAAGTTTGAAATATTTTTACTATGCTATTTAAAATAACTATTTTCTATTTGAATATATTTTAAAATGTAATTTATAGTGATTTCAAAGCTAAATTTTCAGCATCATTACTCCAGTCACACGATCCTTCAGAAATCATTCTGGTATTCTGATTTTCTGCTCAAAAAACATTTATTATTATTATGATGTTGAAAACAGCAGAGTATAATTTTTTCAGGTTTCTTTGATGAATAGAAAGTTCAGAAGAACCGCATTTAGGCT
>NW_015505687.1:1099878-1118048 GCF_001515645.1 Sinocyclocheilus grahami
TAACATTATAAATGTCTTTATCACTTTTGATCAATTTAAAACATCCTTGCTAAATGAAAGTAATAATTTCTATAATATAAATTTTAAAAACTGACTCTAAATGGTATCGTGTATAATGTTACAAAAGCTTTTTATTTCACATAAATACCGAGCTTTGGATCCTTCTATTCTTCTATTCATCCTGACAAAATTTACTCAACTGTTTTAAATATTGATAATAATAATAATAATAATTATAAAAGGTTTCTTGAGCAGCAAATCAGCATATTAGAATGATTTCTAAAGGATGTGACACTGAAGACGAGTAATGATGCTGAAAATTCAGCTTTGATCACAGCAATCATTTTAAAATATATTCAAATAGAAAGCAGTTGTTTTAAATAGTAAAAATATTTCACAACATTACTGCTTTTGCTGTACTTTGAATCAAATAAATGCAGGCTTGGTGAGCAGAAGAGACTTCTTTATAAAACATTTCAAATCTTACTGTTCAAAAACTGTTGACTGGTAGGTTATATAGATTACAGAAATGTTATATTGTAATGTTATATATACATACTTATATAAAACATTTCTGTCCCCCTCAATTCTGAAATGATGGCTACGCCCCTGATCAAACCTATGAGTTTGGACATTTTAGAGAAATGCTTAATAAATTCAATGTAATTAAACCCATTCGATTTTAGCCGACTACATTTACTGTAGATTTAGTCGACTAAAATCTTATGATATTTAGTTGACTAAAATTAGATTAAAACTAAAAACAATTCAGATGACTAAAATATGACTAAAACTAAATGGCATTTTAGTCAAAAGACTATGACTAAAACAAAATCAAAATTTGCTGTCAAAATTAACACTGGAATACAGACAGTAATTTAGCTTTTTTCTGTATTTCTGTCTTTGTGAATGTTTAAGATTTAATTATTAATTTTTGGATGAAATCGGTTGAAATTGTCAAAATATTTAGCTTAAGCGTCATCATCACACATCCTTTCTATTCGGTAAATGTAAAAGTTGTGTCAGGAGTGTGCATTTGTTTATTTTCTATTATTATATTATTTAACCTTAGATGAATGCTCTGGTGAAAAGAGCAGCATGAATTTCTATTGCTGGTCCAGGCTGGTTAATGCCAGTTAGTGCTGATTTTGTGCCGGTAAAGGTTGTCAGCCAGCATGGTCATTCTGGTGAAGCTGATTGACCATGGAAATCTTACTGGTTAAGCTAGTGAAGAAGCCTTGTGAGCACACCGGCATGCTGGGGTCCAGCATCCAAAACACCACATTTGCTACTGTTCAAAACTGTGGGGTCAGTAAGATTATTATTTTTTGAAAGAAATAAATACTTTTAAATGAATTTAGTTAATTCTTTCAAATTCAAAAATAAAAATCAGTTCTTTTCCAAAAAAATAAAAATGATACTGACTCTAAGCTTTTGAATGGTATCGTGTATAATGTTACAAAAGCTTTTTATTTCACATAAATACCGAGCTTTGGATCCTTCTATTCATCAAAGAATCCTGACAAAATTTACTCAACTGTTTTAAATATTGATAATAATAATAATAATAATTATAAAAGGTTTCTTGAGCAGCAAATCAGCATATTAGAATGATTTCTAAAGGATGTGACACTGAAGACGAGTAATGATGCTGAAAATTCAGCTTTGATCACAGCAATCATTTTAAAATATATTCAAATAGAAAGCAGTTGTTTTAAATAGTAAAAATATTTCACAACATTACTGCTTTTGCTGTACTTTGAATCAAATAAATGCAGGCTTGGTGAGCAGAAGAGACTTCTTTATAAAACATTACAAATCTTACTGTTCAAAAACTGTTGACTGGTAGGTTATATAGATTACAGAAATGTTATATTGTAATGTTATATATACATACTTATATAAAACATTTCTGTCCCCCTCAATTCTGAAATGATGGCTACGCCCCTGATCAAACCTATGAGTTTGGACATTTTAGAGAAATGCTTAATAAATTCAATGTAATTAAACCCATTCGATTTTAGCCGACTACATTTACTGTAGATTTAGTCGACTAAAATCTTATGATATTTAGTTGACTAAAATTAGATTAAAACTAAAAACAATTCAGATGACTAAAATATGACTAAAACTAAATGGCATTTTAGTCAAAAGACTATGACTAAAACAAAATCAAAATTTGCTGTCAAAATTAACACTGGAATACAGACAGTAATTTAGCTTTTTTCTGTATTTCTGTCTTTGTGAATGTTTAAGATTTAATTATTAATTTTTGGATGAAATCGGTTGAAATTGTCAAAATATTTAGCTTAAGCGTCATCATCACACATCCTTTCTATTCGGTAAATGTAAAAGTTGTGTCAGGAGTGTGCATTTGTTTATTTTCTATTATTATATTATTTAACCTTAGATGAATGCTCTGGTGAAAAGAGCAGCATGAATTTCTATTGCTGGTCCAGGCTGGTTAATGCCAGTTAGTGCTGATTTTGTGCCGGTAAAGGTTGTCAGCCAGCATGGTCATTCTGGTGAAGCTGATTGACCATGGAAATCTTACTGGTTAAGCTAGTGAAGAAGCCTTGTGAGCACACCGGCATGCTGGGGTCCAGCATCCAAAACACCACATTTGCTACTGTTCAAAACTGTGGGGTCAGTAAGATTATTATTTTTTGAAAGAAATAAATACTTTTAAATGAATTTAGTTAATTCTTTCAAATTCAAAAATAAAAATCAGTTTCCACAAAAATATTAAACTCTTTTCTGCACTGATAATAATAAGAAATGTTACTGGAGCAGCAAATCAGCATATTAGAATGTTTTCTGAAGGATCACGTGACACTGAAGACTGGAGTACTGATGCTGAAAATTCATCTTTGACAGAATAGGAATAAATGAAATTTTAAAATATATCAAAACAAGCATTCATATATTTAGCTCATATTGGTCAGGAAGAGGCTAACAGGGAACTGATTGATCAGAATGATTGAATAGTTAGCTGTGTGATGTTTGTGTCATTATCATTGTCCTCCCAGCTTTTTGAAGCGGTGTAATGTGTCTGGTTGAAACACAGTCGCTGCACTGGACATAGCTCTTCTGATTATGTCATGATTGTATAACCCACCGGATAGGAGCTTTTGTTTATGCCTCCCAATGGAAAACATTGAGCGAACCCTCAGAGCACTTTCAGTCCTGATGCTGCTGCTGTCATGTGTGCTGTGATAGTGAGATAACAGTCAGCCTTTTGTCTTTAGGGGCTGTGGGTACTTGAGATGTGCTGAAATAACCTTTATCTTTCTGTATTTGAACTTCAGAATGTCTTTCTCTCACGTCACACTCTATAGTTTCACTGTAAATGTGTCATTTGTCAAATTATATGATTGATTCAAATACTACCTTTAATGATTCAAATGCTACCTTTTCTCTCACCCTTTTTCTTGGGTTCACTCTAAGCCACTTGTGTTTTCCACATCAAAGCTGAAGTTTTCTTTAATTAGTCTTGTTTACTTCGATAATTGTGTGGTGTTTATTGAACTCTGTTGTGTTAGAAACACCACAAGCATACAAAGCTACAAAATGTCAGCATTCTGTTTGGTTTCTGGTTCTGTAATGATTTTTTATATACATGTCTGGGTTCTTTTTCTTGTAAAATGTGTAAAAACAGCAACATAAAAGATTTCAGATATCATTATGTCCATTTTTGTTGCAATAGGCTTGGATATTTTCTTCCCTGTCAATACTTAAATATAGTTTCTGCAGTCCTAATTACATGTTTGCGAAACAGCAAGAGTCTTTCAGAGTTTCAGAGAACTTTGGCTCGCCTTCTTGTAATTGACATCCCTCCTGTTTCCTCGGCTCATCCTTTTCCCTTCCTTTTTTGTCTGTCTTCAATTTAGCTATTTTACATTTCATCTTTTTCATTTATGTATCAGTGTCACTTTTTGTTTTGGATGGAATTTTTTGGCAACTTTTTTTGCTCCTGATTTGTTGTTAGTCGCACAGACTCAATCAGTCACACAGGCTTACGGCTGCTGATGCGTTTGGCAGGCATTATTACATCCTTTAACTCCCTTGGGCATGAAATAACGATCTCTCGCCGAGGCAACATTGAACATGCTTTTGTTCAATTCAGAATCACACAGAATCGCTCATGAAAGGAATATTAAATTAACAAAAAGATGTAATTAGCCTTTGTGGTGTTCTCTTTATGGTGTTAAGTGCTGAGTTTGCCAGGGTGAGCTGTGGGTGAACAAAGTGACAGGAAGCATTGCTTTTTTTGTCTCTAGAAATGTTGGCTCGCTCTCCCTGTTTTACTCTCTCCTGTCTTCGTAAAGTTTTTGCGCTGGTTATGCTTTTCCACTAAATGAGATCATACTGCTATAGGGTGATACATGCACTAGTGAAGATCAAAGGATAGTGTCTCTTATCTTTCTCTATCTCTCTGTCTCCACCTTCATCTGTTCCTTTCCCTTCTCTCACATAATAAACTAGTGGTCAACCGATATTGGTATTTTGACAGCCGATGCCGATATCTTAAAGAGCAGAGTGACCGATGGCCGATATAAAGAGTTTAAAGTTTGTCGATCGCGCGTCTCCAGTGAAGCTGAACTCTCCTCCTGTCCGACCGACCGTCACTTACTCGTGATCATATCATATGCAGTATAGAAATGCACACTTCACAAGGTCTCACAGCTGTTGCTGAATGCTGTCAGTAAACGAGTATGTATTATAATGTTTGCCTTTCTATTACTAATACTATAAAAACAATCGCTATAGTACTTTTTGTATACTTTTCAATTCCTTTACTTTAACAGTTCTATCTGATTATTAGAACTGTTAAAGGGGTCATATGATGCGATTGCAATTTTCCCTTTCTCTTTGGAGTGTTACAAGCTCTTGGTGCATAAATAAGATCTGTAAAGTTGCAAAGACTAAAGTCTCAAATCCAAAGAGATATTCTTTATAAAAGTTAAGAGTAAACCGCGCCTACCTAAAATGGCTCGTTCTAACACACCCTCACATATCTACGTCACTATGTGGGAAGATTTGTCACGCAAAGAAAGAAGGCGTAACCTTTATTCTAGCTGTAGTATTGTTGCTGCCGCCAAGATTTGTCACGCAAAGAAAGAAGGCGTAACTTTTATTCTAGCTGTAGTATTGTTGCTGCCGCCATGTCGTGAAGGCTCTGTGGGTTTCGTTATGAAAGCGAAACTACTTTGCTTGGCCTTCCAAAAGAGGACGATATCCGGAGTCCAGCCCGGGGTCGTCACATGTGGTTGCCACAAGCCCGCCCACCGCCGCTCACTCAAGCCGGCCTCGCTTTCGTTGTGGAAGCGAAACTACTTTGTTTGGCCTTCCAAAAGAGGACATGACTAGAAATCAGTGGTTAAGTTGTATTTACAACACTGTTCCAGAACAGTTCAACCAAAATATTCAGATGTGTGCATAACATTTTATGGAGGACTGTTTCCTGATCCTGGTAGAGTAGAATACAATGCCGGCTGTTCTGACTCACAGAATGTAAGTTTTTTTTATATTTAAAAAATTTGCCACTGACGATTCAAACGCGAGTTTTGAGCAGTGTAGAGTAGCGTTTGTAGTTTGTAATTTCTTCGATCACAAATGCAGACATGGTTTTATGTTTACGCGGCGCGATGCAATGCAATGCATAAAAAGGCAGTATAAATCATTATAATCCGTAATTATTAATGTGTTTTAATGTTTTTGTCTCATTGCTCCGGCTGGGACAAGGCATCACAATATGGCAAGGGGCGTAACATTTCCGTCACACGCTTTAGGTATTCGGCCAATCACAACGCACCGGATAGCTGGCCAATCAGAGCACACCTCGCTTTTCAGACCGATGAGCTTTGTAAAATTTGACGCATTTCAGAAAGGCGGGACATAGATGAGAAACAATAATGTACAGTATGTGGAAAATAATGTGTTTTTTTAACCTTAAACCGCATAAACACATTTCATTACACCAAATACACAAAATAATGTTCTTTTTAGCAACATCATATGACCCCTTTAAACGGCGACAGCAAACAATGAAGAGGGAGAATGTGAGCGCTGTGTGCGCAGGCCCTGCCATTCTCAGCGCCGTCAAAATAAAAGTCCTGCCTTAACACGTCGGCCAAACAGAAAAACTAATCAGCCGATGCCGATATTTTAATATATCTAAAAATGTTTCTGTATGTTACAGGGTATTTCTCATCTGTTATAGGTGTTTTTTATTAACCAGACTGTAATTGTGGGTCTTTCGCTTTTTTATATCACAGAGACTTCCACCATTACAGAACAAGCTCACACATCATTAATATTTGTTAGCTGCTGGACTGTGGAACATCACATAATTTTATTTTTTTTGACTGCATATATAGTGACTGGCCTGCTGTTTCAGTACCAAATATTCCTCTTGATAATGTCTCTGTGTGTCTCTCTCATTGTTTTTTCAGGGTTGCAGAGCTCCAAAGGAAGCGTGTTTCCAGTGACAGTTCTGTGGCAGAAGCACTTGCACACAGTGACTCGCTCAGATCAGCCAAACCAGCTCTCAGCAGGTAAGAGCTACAGAGAGAACGTTTATGATCCTCTAGAACACATCTTGAAACTCCAGCCACGTGGATCAAGCCTGCTGCCACACACAAATTGTTTTTTTCTTTGTCAGGCTGAATGTTCTTGCATGCTCTTTCTGATCTACATTTGTATGGCCCTAAGCAGAATATTGAGTTCTGTGCTGTTATGCGAGATGCTGATGTGTGAATCTTGAGTAGTTCTGTGAGAGAACTCTTTCTAACTAATCTTTGTTATAGCAAAAAAGAACTAACTCCTTTTACATATCTCTTTTTGTGAGGGTTTTATTGATAGTATATGTATTTTATTATCAATAATATGAAGTATCTCAGAATAACTTCATTAGTTGTTTCTACTTGCCGTACAACAACACAACTAATGTGTGTATATCTGTTTTATAACAGTTTCGATTGTAGCTCATCCAGTCAGAGTCAGTACTAAGTACCTTCTTACTGCATTAATTTTACTGTTTTGAGTCTTTTGTTTTTAGCTCAAATGCTAGATTTTTAATTTATAATAAATAATCATTATTATAATGTAATAATAATGTATAATCGCATATTTTATTTTGCATTCTGAATAAAAATAGAAAATCAAATGAGTTGAGGTTCCCTTTTAATTGTAGAGTATTGCATTCACTCTCCTCTGTATGTGTAAAAGATGTGTAAATGTGCTCATCTGTGTGCTTGAGTCTGTGTTGGTTTATTTGCAACTTCAGTTGTGGCCACCAGGCATTTTTTGTGAAAAGTATGACATCTCATTTACTGTGCAGAAATGCATTTTGCATTTTCCTTGCACTCTGTGTGTGTGTGTGTGTGTGTGTGTGCGCGCGTGCTTTTTTGTGACACATGAGGACATACATTCGTATAATGACAAAGGTATGACATAGTTATTACAAGGAGAAGGTGACTTTTCAGGACATTACCCCATGTCCCCACTTTTCAAAACGCTTATAAATCACACAGAGTGGAGTGTATTGAAAATCTAAAATAGCATAAAGTTTCCTGTGAGGGGTAGGTTTAGGGGTAGGGTTGGTGTAGGGCAATAGAATATACGGTCTGTACAGTATAAAAACCATTACGCCTATGGGATGTCCCCACTTTTCACAAAAACAAACATGTGTGTGTGTGTGTGTGTGAGAGAGAGAGAGAGAGAGAGAGAGCGAGAGAGAGAGAGAGAGAGTGTTCAAAGGGTTTTCGTAAAGGTTTTTTAAGGATGCATTTAATAGTTTCCAATGAGCATTTCATGAGGGCTGCATGAAAGATTAAACTGTTTTCACATATGTGCCATAATGCTTACAGTACATTGAAGAAAATGCTGGAATATTTAATGTATTATGTTTGCTTGAATAAGTCTCTGTTCCTCTGTTTATTTTTTTGTTGTTTAGAAAATATATAAAAATATAAATTATATATTTATATCCATGCTGAAGATTTTGTTTGTAAGGCAGAAGTCTTCAGAAGTGATTGTTTTTGAGATAGTAGTAGGAAGTATAGGCAGGAAAGACGTTAGGCTCCTGCTTCTTGTGATGATGTGTGTATCTGCATATGTGACCAGGAGAAGATATGGAAAGTTTTCCTTAGATGCCCTTTAGTATCCCCGACCTCATAATGGCATACAGAGAAATAAACCAACCACTGGAAACAGGCCAAGAGATAAAAATTCAAAAAGCTGCTGGGATATCACTGGCTGACTGCTTTCTGGTCAGAAACCACAATCACAAATCTCCCTCTTGTGTGAAATCAGCTCCGTAAAGCACAGAGGGCTGTCCTGGACTCACACACTGCTTTGTGTTCCTAAATGATGGGCTCTTTGGGTCCTATTAAGTTTCTCTAGGGTCAGTGATATCTCAGTAAAGGAAACTCCAATGTCTGTCTGTGGTACATTATATAACATTTGTGTTGGCCATGAATTGATATGCTCCAGTGGGGTCCAGACCACAGCACTGCCTGAGGGGTGGAATAGCTGGTCAGACCAGAGATAATAGAACCTACCCCTGTTTGTAATGGTGAAATGTGTCTGCATTACAACACATGCTTAATGCTTTCTGAGACTTTAAAATGCCACACCAACTCAATCCACAGTCCTTTTCATTTTAATGCCATGTTGTTTTTATTTTCTTTTATGTGTGTGTGTGTGTGTATGTGTGTGTGTGAGTGTGTGTGATTTATTTTCCATGCCATATCCTGTATAACATTCTGGTTAGGGTTTGTTCAATCATTTTCTCAGCACAAAGTGCTTAACAGACTCTTTATAACTGCACGTGACATCTATTTTTCACATTTGTACATTTTATACTTTTTTTTTTTAGTTGAAGGAAGATTTACACATCTCATACTTTAAAATATTCATTAACTTTAGAATACTCAGTACTCAAAATGCAACAACAACACAGTGATGTCCCCACAAGGTAATACTAAATTGATTTGTTTCCCCCCCTTTTACATTCTATTTACATGCCCTTTTCTCATGCATATTGTAACGGGGTGGAAGGAACACGCGACAAGGAGAGCTCAAATAGATACCCCGGAGGGTGGATTTATTCCCAGGGAATGTGCTTAAGTGAGTGCGCTGTGTCCTGAGGTGAGTCGAGGCTTCTCCGTGCGTGAGTCGGTGCTTCTCCGGGAGCGTGATCCAGTGTCAGTGAGTCCGTGCGGCGCTCGTGCCTGGGCTGCTTGGTCACGGGCTGGTTTCTGTAAGGCAAAGGAGACAACACGTTAGCTTTCCGCTTCTGGGAGATCATCTCTTCTCCCTCTCCTCGGGCTTCCCGCGGCTTATCTGGCCGTGGGCTGATGACTCTCAGCTGTGACCAATCAGCCCGTGATGAGCGTGTGCAGGTGTTCCTCGTCCGTTTCCAGGGCAACGCTGATGTGAGCTCGGGACGCTCGTCACAATATATTTAACAGTGTATATCTAATTTTACAATACACAGTGATTATGTATGAGCTGTGTGCAGCCAACAGAAAACAAGCTGTTCAATGTCATAACAATGACAGAGCAGCTCTATTACAGCATTTTATTTACACCGAACCAAAGCCTAAAAAACTATTTTTTGCCATATAAGCATCGGTATTTCCTTTGGGAAATGCAAATCTTGTTTGTACTATATCACTGTTATGTCAAAATGATTATTGTTTATGGTAATGTCTTTATCATTTTTGTCTTATATTCCCATTAATTGATTGACTTTTTTTTTTACTCTTTTGTTGTTTTGAAGGGTGGGGGGTGTTCATCGCTCAAATACAACAGCAGCAGATTTCAAACCTACCACCAGGTGAGACAAAGCTTTACAGACTATGCATCTGTATTCTTCCCCTCTCTGTACCCTTTCAGTTGCATCTTCTCAGAGCTGCTATAGATGTTAGTGTTCAAAGTGTTCAAAGAGCGTCTCTATTCTTTTATTCCCAGTGGGGATAGTTACTGACGGTCAGTGGCTTTTCTTAATGTGGACTGTAAGTGTCATTGCATGAACTCTAGCACAGCACGACCACACCATTTCTGCTGCTGCTGATTATTTTTACCGGCTTGTTTTGTTCCTTATTAGGCCCAGCTGTCTCTGTTGACACGACTTTAGAGGGTAGAAGAGATGCACACGCACAAGTACACATAAACTGGTTAAAAAGTTTTGCAAAGTACAATCAGAGTGGTAATTTACCCTTTTCTGGTCTCATCTAGTCTGTGCTGGTCCAGTATAGTCACTCCTAGTCTGGTTTGTTCGTGTTTTGTCTTGTCTGGCATTCTTCTGTGTGATGCCTGTCATCGTATTCTCTAACTGCTATTTGCTTGAAGACTAAGGACGGGTTCACACAGAATCCGGTTTTGTGTTCCACTTCATTGCTTTTTGTTTTTTTATGTAAACAGCTGCTAAACAGACAACTTTGACCATCTTTGAAATTCATTCATCAGCACTGCAGCTCTACAGTTGGATACTATTGTGTGGCATGTCGCATTTTTGAAAGCAAAAATGCATTCTTGTGTGAACCGCTCCTCTTAAAGGGATAGTTCACTCAAAAAATGAAAATCCTGTGATCATTTTCACCCCATCGTCTTGTTCTTCTGTTCAACATAAAAACAATATTTAGAGCAGTGTCTTAGTTCATGCAATTACAGTAAGTGGTGTTTAACGTTATATTACAGAAAAAAGTCATAGATGTTTGGAATGACATTAGAGTGAGTCAATGATAAAAAAAAAAAGTTTTTTTTTTTGGTGAACCGACCCTTTAAGGGATGGCTTCAACAAGGTATAGACACACACAAAGATGGCTTGTTCAAATTGTGACAGCCAGAAAACCTCATCAATCTGTTCTTATACAACATTATATCTTGCAGTGCCCATATTTTACAGCTCATCAATGCCTCAAATCAGCTTAACGTGCTCGAAAGTTTGATTAAACCAGCAGCTTGTGCTCTCTCTCTCTCTCTCTCTCTCTCTCTCTCTCTCTCTCTCTCTCTCTCTCTGTGTGTGTGTGTAGATTAGGTTTCTGTTGTTGTTGGTTTCATTTTGAATAGGAGACGTAATTAATTGATGCATTTAGTTTTTCTGTCATACATAAATGAGGGATTTGTATTTTCCTCTGTAATGGAATTATAGCCAGGCCCATGAGTAACTTTCATTCTGAGGCAGATTTTCATCTGAACACTGATATTCAAAGCAAATAACAACGGGAGAAAGCAGAGCTCGAGTGAGAGATTAGCCCCTTGTTTCCTGTGCAGTCTGAGCGAACCATCTTTAATGTGGTGTCTGCAAATGGTAAATCAGAAGGAGCATAATAAAGGTTATATTGATGAGGAGACGTAAACAAGAAAAGATACGCTAGAGCAGCGGGGGCATTGCGGCCTTCATTATCAAGCTGAGATCCCGTAGATGCCCAAGTCTGATTGGTGCCTTGTGAGCTGAGCTTTGACCTTTAAAACCTTCCTACTAGGACTGTGCAAAAAATCGAATGCGATTTTCATGCGCATTTCATCAGTAAAGCCGCTTCTGGTGATTAGTAGTAAATCTCCAGCACGTGCTTTCAGATGGAGCGGCATTTACTACACAGAGTCGGCAATGAATCACCTGATTTTGAACGTGATATTGTGTAGCTTGTCAGTGATCTACAGCTCGGTGTAGTAAATGCCGCTCCATCTGAAAGCACGTGCTGGAGATTTACTACTAATCACCAGAAGCGGCTTTACTGATGAAATGTGCATGAAAATTGCATTCGATTTTTTTGCCCAGCCCTACTTCCTACATTTAAGTATATTGAAGTTTCCTCTAATGGTGTTGTATTTACAGCACAGACCATCAAGTACCCTCATTAAGATCTGCTTTTGTTTAAAGAAAGACTTCTGCTCATAAATCTCAGTGGTGATTAGAGGAGAACATTATAGTCCACAATCAATAATAAAACTAGATCACAAATGTGATTTGAGAACCGGTTGGAGCTGGTGATCTGGCTGAGTAAACACCAGGCCGGTCTGGATTCAGATTGCTGTGTCTCTCTAGAGCTAATAAGGGATTTCTGGACTCATATCGAATAATTGGCCCAATGTCACATTTCTACCCTTTCGGTAAATGTGCTAATTACTAGCAATGACAGCTAGCAAAAACTCAGTGACTCCGTTAAAGCTGCCGTGAGCTATTTTGCAGTGTTGAGCATGTGTGCGAGTGCAGGGCGCCTCTGGCTTGCTTAGTTGGGGACACTTCATTTCCAGCGATATCGTTGACATAATTGCAAAGATATTATTTAAACTGAGCTGGATGTTGACATCACTGAATTCAATGATGAACTGTCTTTAACTGAAAAATTAGTGTTTACTATTGTAATTTTGCATTATTGACACACTATTTTACTAATTAATGCTGTACAGTTGCTTTGACACAATCTGTATTGTTAAAAGCGCTATATAAATAAAGGTGACTTGACTTGACTTGACATGTTAGGGTGTCTTTTTGAGAGTGGATGAGTGTGTTGTAAATCAGGCTGAGGAACGTCAGTAATTACAGCTGCCGTCTGGGTTACATACCAAGGAATGGCTTACACATGTTTAAACACTGGATGATCATTTAAGCTGGGGGAACAAACCACTGCCATCTTTTCCTCTGGGACATGATGGTTAGAGAGATACATTTGCCCTGATTCCAGTCACATGCATCAAGCTCTCATAATACTTAGAGATTTGAGTGACATCATCAAATCTTTCCTCTTCATGCGCTGTAATGTGAGTCCCAACTCGCCTTTTTCCATCTAAAGATGAAGAGGTTGTATCTTAGCAAAATGGATTTAGCTGAAAATAAATGTGGATGCTGATCACTTCAGCAGGAGTAGCTCAGTGATGGATGAATCTGTAGTTGTGTGTTTCTTAGTGGTGCAACGGATCACAAAATTCACGGATCGGATCATTTTTCGGATCAGCCAAAAAAATTATAATAAACACTTTAAGTACTTCTATACCACAGCAAAAACTACTAGCTTAACTAATAAAGTTAGTAATAAAACAAGAACAATTACACAAATTACAAGCATAGATGAAAACAACAAATCAGTTACAAATATCAGAATTTAGGTGCAGAAATTTAATAATTATTTAACACAATAGTGCTCACTGCACAAGTTAAATACAGATTCATCTTTGTTAGAGCTGTGGTGTTATTTGATTAGCAGACAGAAACCGGTATTTATTGGCTGCTGTCTTTAAGACCAAATGCACGGACCTAATACTGACACACATCTGGTTTCTTTCTCACCTGCTTACGTTCACTTAAGACATAACTGACTGTGTTTACTAGAATACTTGCCAAAGCGGGTATTTTAACATAACTTTGTGTGTATGTGAAAGAGGAATCACGCGGCGTCTCTCTGTGTGCGCGGCAGCGGCTGAGAAAACACGTGAGTTAAAACTTACCTTAGCAAATTTCTCTGCCTAGAGTCTGAATCTCAGATACAAGGCTAGAGGAGGCATGCAAACATTACAGCAAAGGTGTGTGTGTGTGTGTGTGTGTGTGTTGAAAATACATGTCAGAGCCCAGATTAGGGCTGGACAATAATTCAATATCAATATGTATCGCGATATAATTTTTTTCAATAACGGTGATATGATTTTTTCTCTCTTTTCCGAAATTTAGATATGCATTACCAGTTTCCCATACATTGATTTATTTGTGGAGTTTGACTTCGTTGAATAAACATGAGCACTGCACGTTTCAAAATCAAAACGCGTCATGGGGAACCGACTGTCTTCAGAATAGTTTAGATGGCATTTTTATCTGATAAAGTAGCGTTCATGAGCGGAGCTGCTTTGACTACAGCCGTTACTGGAGAAACCGCTAGTTCCACCACTCACAGCGCCTCATATCGATATCGGCCGAAATTAAGAAATATATTGTGATATAAATTTTGGTCATATCGTCCAGCCCTAGCCCAGATTTAGGAGCATGTGAACTGCTTTTAATTATGGGACACACTCAGATTCCTTAGCAAGGTTAACGCTCTTTCTTCCTGTCTCTTTCTCTCTCTCTCTCTCTCTCTCTCTCTCTCTCTCTCTCTCTCTCTCTCTCTCTCTCTCTCTCTCTCTCTCTCTCTCTCTCTCTCTCTCACACACACACACACACACACACACAATCACACATAGACATATCACAATGGAAACAGTGTGTTGTGGCTTTGACTTAAGTGTTCGTGAACTCCTTTACCTTTCCCTCCCTCTTTTTCTGTCTCACTCAATTTGAGGCAATGTGTTCGAAGTGAAACAGGTTTATTGTTTTTCAGTTGACCGTAATCTGACCTCTTGACCTTTGACCTCTACATTGCGCTTCATTGATACACCAAAGAGTCAACTCTTATATGAAAAGCTGTAGGAAGCCATTACATATTTCCTTGTGGTGTGTTTCTGGTGAAGAAACCCATCTCAGAGCAACACTACTTCAAGCAAAGTTCAGGATCCAAAGCCCTGTGCGCCACATGTCTCTCTTTCTTAATGTCCCAGCCTTCATAGTGTGAGGTGGGGAGCTCCTTGATCAAATATTCTTTCAGGTGAGAGCGCACAGAAGATGCTCCAGTCAGGGGAAGAGACAGAGAGGAGGTGTACTTTGGGTGCTCCTGCCCTTACCGATCAGCAAGATTTTTGGGGGAGGAGTTGAAAAAAGAGCCGTCAAATCAGACACTTGAAACTTCTCATAGTGATGGACGCACAGTGTTTGCATACTTTGCCACAGACAGAGTGGATTAGATTTCATATTTTTGAATTTTATGTGTAGCACCCAGAAACACTGTTCATTGAATAGGTTAAGTGCTTCTTAATAGAGAGAAGTATGTTTATAAAGGGGTCATATGATGTTGCTAAAAAGAACATTATTTTGTGTATTTGGTGTAGTGAAATGTGTTTATGCGGTTTAAGGTTAAAAAAACACATTATTTACCACATACTGTACATTATTGTTTCTCCTCTGTGCACTGCCTTTCTGAAACGCATATTTTTACAAAGCTCATCGGTCTGAAAAGCGAGGTGTGCTGTGATTGGCCAGCTATCTAATGCGTTATGACTGGCCAAATACCTCAAGCGTGTGACAGAAATGTTACCCCCCTACCATACTGTGATGATGCCCTGTCAGGCAGGAGCGATGATTCAAAAACATGAAAACCCATTATAAATGAGACATTCGTTACATCCAGTGGGGACATAATTATGGATTATAATGACTTATACTGTCTTTTTATGCGTTGCGTTGCATCGCGCCGCGTAAACACAAAACCATGTCTGCATTTGTGATCGGAGAAATGACAAGCAACAAGCCCTACTCTACACTGCCCAAAACTCGCATCGGTCTGAAAAGCGAGGTGTGCTATGATTGGCCAGCTATCTAATGCGTTATGACTGGCCAAATACCTCAAGCGTGTGACGGAAATGTTACCCCCCTACCATACTGTGATGATGCCCTGTCAGGCAGGAGCGATGATTCAAAAACATGAAAACCCATTATAAACGAGGCATTTGTTGCATCCAGTGGGGACATAATTATGAATTATAATGACTTATACTGTCTTTTTATGCGTTGCGTTGCATCGCGCCGCGTAAACACAAAACCATGTCTGCATTTGTGATCGGAGAAATGACAAGCAACAAGCCCTACTCTACACTGCCCAAAACTCGCGTTTGAATCATCAGTGGCAAATTCTTACAGTCTTACAGTCTGTGAGTCGGAACAGCCGGCATTGTAGTCTACTCTACCAGGATCAGGAAACAGTCCTCCATAAAATCTGAATATTTGGGTTGAAGTGTTCTGGAACAGTGTTGTAAATACAACTTAACCACTGATTTCTAGTCGTGTCCATTTTTGGAAGACCAAACAAAGTAGTTTCGCTTTCACAACGAAACACAGCGTAACACACGGCGGCCTAGAGTGAGCAGAGGCCGGGGGCTAGAGTGAGGAACGGCCGGAGGGCTAGAGTGATTAGAGGCGGCGGGCTTGAGAAGGAGCGTCCGGAGGGCTTGCGGCAACCACATGTGACGACCCCCCATATTATATAAACACTATCTTTATCAGTTTTATTTTGATCAACATAACATTTGTAAGAGTATGACATTAAGATTACATCAAAAGAGAGTTTACTATTATAAAAACACTGATTTGTGAGCATTTGTGGAACTGAAGGTGTCAGAATATACATAAAATGCACACCATCGGTGAGTCTGACCAATCGTGAAATGGTGTTATCATCAGTGCTCGTGGAGCCACTCTGGAAAAATTATGCTGGCTGATCCAGCCGACTGCTCTCGAATCAGCAGCCAAGTCGAAACCAAATTATGGTTACAAACCCCGATCGTCCTGCGCAGTGCCATATGAAGTCAAACAGACCTCATGTCAAACAGATAGCATTGCAGTGACATTCACAGAGTTTGGGTTCTCGTCTCAATTTTTCTCTTGCTCTTAGAGAAGAATATTATTAAGCTCATTTGTAGTCATCATTCTTTTGCTCAATTAATCTCTTGAGATGTTGAATGTTGAGAGGGGGATAAAAGAGTCTGCGTGCATATGCATTGTAGCTATTCTTTAGGATAATTTGAACAGCATCATCAGGAAAAACATCAGGAGATGATTCAAGTTCTCATAGTGAATCAAGATATAAATATAAATATATATTGATATAAATCAAGATGGCGCCAGTGTACATGGTGTGCCGTCTACCGGCTCTGTGCGTCTGTGTTCTGTTCGTCCTTTTGATATCTTGCCTCACTCAACAAGTATCTTCATTGTTTATCTACGATCGGTCTCAGCTTTTATCAATAAGAGCAACGGTGGACGCTTTTAAAAATGATTTTAAAAGACCTGGTTTTCTCCCACCATACCTCTTGGGGAATATACCTGTGCACCTGTGCAGTTCTTCTCCCGGAGCTCGGAGACGACAAGGGAGGAAACGAGGAAAGTGAGGTGGCCTGATCGTTAAATTAAAGCTGGCCTTGGGCGGTAGTGAACTACGACGAGCCGTACTCCGCTCGTGTTGCTCGCATGATGTCACCGGGAACAGTCGAATAATCAACCGACGATTCACGAAGGGCAAGCATGGCTGGATTTACCCGGTTCTGCCTGACAGTCCGGCCTCTGTTAGGCAGACGGGCTGGCCCCACGTGTGCACGAGAGGCATCGATTCGCGGAATCTTCGCCCTCTTCGCTGTGAGCGGCTCCCGATGAGAGAGGATAGCACGATGCGGATGGTGATGCTTAACGTACGATCCGTTGGAAACAAATCTTTTATTCTGAATGATTTTATCATGAACAACAAGCTGGATTGTCTCTTTCTGTCTGGCTAAAGGTAGGAGACCTGTCTCCGATACCGGAATTGCTACCACAGGGTTACTCATATTTTAACTTGCCTAGGTTAACTGGGTGAGGTGGAGGTCTGTTGTCTATTTTTAAAAAGGACATCAGTTGTCAGAAAATATCGCCTGAACTCTATAATAGTTTTGAGCTGATGACTTTTTATATAACAGTGACTAAGCCTGCACTGGTTGCACTTGTGTATTGCCCTCCAAAGCCAACCAAGGAATTTTCTGACTTTATTAGTAAACTGGCTACACAATACCCTCGTTTTTTAAATTCTATGCAATTTTAATATACACTTGTGTTGTGGGCAGGATGTGATGTCCAGAGAACTGTTAAATGTGATTAACTCTTTTGATTTGACACAATGGGTCAAAGGATCAACTCATAATTTGGGACACACTAGATTTGGTTTTATCTTTCAACTTGCACATTCAGAATGTTGTGATTGATGAGGTGGTGCTTTCTGACCATAAGCCAATGTTTTTTAATGTCCGCTTTGATGAGAAGTCCACAGGGCTTGTACCAGAAAAAATATGGTCTAGAAAAATAAATTCCTTGACTAGTGGAGAGTTTACCTCATTATATAGAAATCACTGTGAAACTACTCTATTTGAAGAGTCTCTGAAGAATTTAAGTGTTGATGAACAGGTTAATCACTTTAATGTTGTTTGTGCTGAAATCTTGGATAGTGTTGCTCCTCTTAAAGTTAAAAAACGTAAATGCAAATATCAGCGATGGGTAAACGATTCTACACGGACACTTAGACAAAAGTCTCGACAAGCCGAGAGGAGATGGA